>NC_088413.1:24297094-24412094 GCF_034236695.1 Oncorhynchus nerka | reverse complement strand
ACTGACGTGTGGTTGAAAGCTGGAGGCAGTCAGTCTGAACATACATGTGGGAGTCAGTCACTCTGCTGCAGCAGCCAGCCAGCCAGTGACATATTCATCTCCTTTTCAGAGCCATTACTACCTCTCTGAGTGGTGATTACAGACGGTCATAATTGAGCCATCAGGAGAAGGCACTGATGAGAGGGGGGAACCAGGGGGCTGGCTGGGCCTCTGAGGGGAGATGGGAGATGGGAGGCAAGGGACCCGCGCAGGCAGATGCGTGACAGCGCTCCCTCGTCCTATCGGTGCGTTAGCTCTCAGTAGTAGCGTGTCGTGGCTGGCGGCAGAGCAGTGACATTCACACATGACGGCCTGTCTGTCTCTGAATGGGGCTGATGATGACAATGAGGTCATATCAATACACACAGGAAACAGAACACAGGTACCTCTCACCTGGACCCACACTACTCAATGTGCTGGAAAGCATTAGGAGGGGGGAGAGAGAGGAAATGGGGAGAGAACAGGGGAAAAGAATAGAGAATAGAAAGAATTAAGACTAAAGAGACAGGAAGGAGGGAATTCAAAAGAGAGAGAAAATTACACAGATCTGCATGGAGGAATGGGCCAAAATACCAGCAACAGTGTGTGAAAACCTTGTGAAGACTTACAGAAAACGTTTGACCTCTGTCATTGCCAACAAAGGGTATATAACAAAGTATTGAGAAACTTTTGTTATTGACCAAAAACTTATTTTCCACCATAATTGGCAAAAAAATTCATTAAAAATCCTACAATGTGATTTTCTAGATGTTTTTTTCTCATTTTGTCTGTCATAGTTGAAGTGTAACTATGATGACAATTACAGGCCTCTGTCATCTTTTTAAGTGGTAGAACGTGCACAATTGGTGGCTGACTAAATACTTTTTTGCCCCATTGTATATATATATATATATTTTTTTTAAATTATTATTATTATTATTTTATATATATGTATACTTGAACTTGCCAAACTTGCCATGTCAATAAAGTCAATTGAATTGAACTGTGAGTGAGAGAGAGAGACAAAGAGAGAGTGTAGTGTAGAGGTCAGTGAGGTTTGTACCTTCAGTCTGAGCAGCTCCTCCAGGTCATGAATCCTCTTTTCCACTCCTCTTCCTGACTCCACGCTGCTCGCCGGGGACAACGACCTGGACAGCTGCACCGGTGCACTCTGGGGAATGTAGTCATTCAATCAGAGAGAGAGAGAGGCAGGGGGTTCGGCTACGCGCTTCAGCAGGCTTTAGCATCACATTACAGAGACAACTAGTGCTCAATTAACAGCTGCACAACGGCTGTGTGAATACCAATAACACATTATATATGTTCACTTCACTTTCCCCTTACGTGAAGACATACAGATACACAAGCAAGTAAGAACACACCCGCCGAACACACACACACACACACACACACACACACACACACACACACACACACACACACACACACACACACACACACCATCTCTCCCCTCACACACACATACCATCTCTCCCCTCACACACACATACCAAGACAAAAAGACAAAAAACCAATCAGGGTACCAGAGGAATAAGGAAGCATCCCTCCACACACTGCACCACACGGAGCTCCAAAGGTTTCTCTCGCCACTGGCTAATGAGTATGTTCATTTACATGTACACTGTTTCTTTGACTGTAATGACGTCCCATTAGGGGACACTAAAGGGCTATAGATTCCAGGCTGCGCCGGGCTTCATTACCAAAAGGTGGGCAGTGGGGCCCCTTTAATTGCTCTATGAGGACCCCGAGGTTACACTTGATAGGACAACTGGCTGGGAGAAACTGCTGGGGGGAGAAAAAAGAAAGCTGCTCTCTTGCTCCTCCTTGAGAACAAGAAGCACTCTCCGGTCCTGCTGTGTGTGTGTGTGTTGTGTGTGTGTGTGTGTGTGTGTGTGTGTGTGTCTTTTCTTTAAAAATAAATAAAGAAGCTATGGGAACAATATGCTGTTGGAATATGGAAACAGGAAGATGAGGATAGGAGCCCCTGTGGTGGGAGTGTTGAGCGGAACAGATGGCGGCTAAAATATGCAATGTGACTAAATGCGCCGATGCTTCTTTAGTCTGGAGATTCGGCGGTAGCAAGAGTTTATAGGGAGGACGGAGGGATGGCATGTTGGCTGACCCAAAAAGGACAAAGTGACATTGAAGGGCAACCAGAGGCCTTGTGCAAACTAGATCTATTAAAGCTTTACAACGGTTCTCATTTGAACCTCACTGAGTTTACCAAACATTAGAAACACCTTCCTAATAGTGAGTTGCACCCCCTTTGCCCTCAGAACAGACTCAATTCGTCAGGGCATGGACTCTACAAGGTGTCCAAAGCTGTTCCACAGGGATGCTGGCCCATGTTGACTCCAATGCTTCCCACAGTTGTGTCAAGTTGGCTGGATGTCCTTTGGCTGGTGGACCATTCTGGATACACAAGGGAAACTGTTGAACGTGAAAAACTCAGCAGCGTTGCAATTCTTGAAACAAACTGGTGCGCCTGGCACCTACTATCATACCCCGTTCAAAGGTGCTTAAATATTTTGTCTTGCCCATTCACTCACTGAATGGCACACATACACAATCCATGTCTCAATTGTCTCAAGGCTTAAAAATCCTTCTTTAACCGGTCTCCTCTCCTTCATCTACACTGATTGAAGTGGATTTAACAAGTGACATCAACAAGGGATCATAGCTTTCACCTGGATTCAACTGGTCAGTCTATGTCATGGAAAGAGCAGGTGTTCTTAATGTTTTGTACACTCAGTGTGTACTGCTGTGACAAATACTTTCCTCCTGCGTGTCAACGATCTTAAATTCATTCATTTTTTTAAATGTACACTCCAAAAACAAACTTATACTAACAACAACTTACAGACACCTACAAACAATGACTACATCTCATCTGGCCAGACCCGCATGCTCACACCCCCATCCTTAGACGATTGCAATACAGTCCTCTTTCTCTATGATTTGCTTGACCTTCACTTGAACTCTGTTGAACTCTGCATCCAGCAAATGAGTAAATAAAGCATGTCTGGTTGGAGAGGTGTATGCTGGGTTAAGAAATCTCTTCCAATACACATTGCCTGTGAGCATCAGTGGTCAAGCAGTTGCATACACAGCTCAAGTAAGACATTTATCAGCATTTCTCTGACTACGTTCTTCCATTGAGTCAAAAACACTTCTGATTCCAGGAGGATCATGAGCTGTTGCTATCGATAAGGTGTCTGATTCATCATTTTCCTCTCGAATAGAAGTAGAGGGACTTTTGTCAGAGGTTGCTTGTTGTGAGCGCTGAGGGAACTTTATGCACTTGGCCAGATGATTATGCATCTTTGTTGCATTCTTCACATATGATTTGGCACATTATTTGCAAATGTGCACAGCTTTTCCTTCTACATTAGCTGCAGTGAAATATCTCCACACATCAGATAGTCCCCGTGGCATTTTCCTGTAAAGATTAGAAAAAAATGAGTAAAAAAAAAATAGTTAAGCAGTTAGATTAAACAACTCCTTTGTAAGATAAATGTTTTAAAATGAAACATGTATGGGAACAGGTGAATTAACACTCCTCAGTTAGCTGGCTCAAGCAAGCTAAAACCCACATGGTAGCAAAAACTAACCAGCAGAAATTGTTAACAAGTTAGAACTGATTTAAACAAACTTTGCTGTAAACAACTATTTACTAATTTACAAAAAAGTAATGTGTCATATAAATATATTCCCCCCACCCAGTATTGTAATCAAAACTCACCAGAAAGCATGTAGTCCTTGGCTCAGACAGTGTAGTAGTGTGGACTCAAATGCATCTCATTAGTGTGCAAGATCTTGAGAATCAGCTGCACATGTGATGGAAGAATGCACTGTGCATGCAGAGGGTTGCAACTCCATTTAATTGGGGATAGTTTAACTAAAACCTAGAATTGAATATCCCACAAAAAAAAGTTCACTGTTATAAGCTAACTTTTTTGATGAATTTATGCAAAATTCCCAGACTTAACTTCCCATGGAAAATTTCCCGGAAAGCTTCACACACACACCCCCATCCCTAGAGCCAGCGTGCTCACACCCCCATCCCTAGAGCCAGCGTGCTCACACCCCCATCCCTAGAGCCAGCGTGCTCACACCCCCATCCCTAGAGCCAGAGAGCCAGCGTGCTCACACCCCCATCCCTAGAGCCAGCGTGCTCAGAGCCCCATCCCTAGAGCCAGCGTGCTCACACCCCCATCCCTAGAGCCAGCGTGCTCACACCCCCATCCCTAGAGCCAGCGTGCTCACACCCCCCATCCCTAGAGCCAGCGTGCTCACACCCCCATCCCTAGAGCCAGCGTGCTCACACCCCCATCCCTAGAGCCAGCGTGCTCACACCCCCATCCCTAGAGCAGCGTGCTCACACCCCCATCCCTAGAGCCAGCGTGCTCACCCCCCATCCCTAGAGCCAGCGTGCTCAAACCCCCATCCCTAGAGCCAGCGTGCTCACACCCCCATCCCTAGAGCCAGCGTGCTCACACCCCCATCCCTAGAGCCAGCGTGCTCACACCCCCATCCCTAGAGCCAGCGTGCTCACACCCCCATCCCTAGAGCCAGCGTGCTCACACCCCCATCCCTAGAGCCAGCGTGCTCACACCCCCCATCCCTAGAGCCAGCGTGCTCACACCCCCATCCCTAGAGCCAGCGTGCTCACACCCCCATCCCTAGAGCCAGCGTGCTCAAACCCCCATCCCTAGAGCCAGCGTGCTCACACCCCCATCCCTAGAGCCAGCGTGCTCACACCCCCCCTATCCCTAGAGCCAGCGTGCTCACACCCCCCCTATCCCTAGAGCCAGCGTGCTCACACCCCCATCCCTAGAGCCAGCGTGCTCACACCCCCATCCCTAGAGCCAGCGTGCTCACACACCCCCCCATCCCTAGAGCCAGAGTGCTCACACCCCATCCCTAGAGCCACCCCATCCCTAGAGCGTGCTCACACCCCATCCCTAGAGCCAGCGTGCTCACACACACCCCCATCCCTAGAGCCAGCGTGCTCACACCCCCATCCCTAGAGCCAGCGTGCTCACACACCCCCATCCCTAGAGCCAGCGTGCTCACACCCCCCATCCCTAGAGCCAGCGTGCTCACACCCCCATCCCTAGAGCCTGCTGTGTCACACCCACATCCCTAGAGCCAGTGTGCTCACACCCCCACCCCTCCCTAGAGCTGTGCTCACACCCCCATCCCTAGAGCCTGTGTTTACCCCCATCCCTAGAGCTCTGTGTCACACCCACAGACCCTAGACTCTGTGTTTAGACTCTGGGTTTAGACTCTGGGTTTAGACTCTGGGTTTAGACTCTGGGTTTAGACGCTGTGTTTAGACTCTGTGTTTAGACTGTGCCGCAGGCTACTGTTGACCGGAGTGACCCTGGTGCCACAGTGCTCTCCACCAGCAGTCCTGACTGTGGACACACAAGGCAGGTGTCAGCCCTTCTGCCATCTCTGTTCCAGCTCTGTCTTAATTACCTCTATGGTTAGTCATTAGTAGATGGATCTGCATATTACTGACGTTTTGGCTTGGCTGGCATCGCTCTGTGTGTGTGTGTGTGTAGGGAGGTATAGAGTGTGTGTGTGTGTGTGTAGGGGGTATAATGTGTGTGTAGGGGGTATAGAGTGTGTGTGTAGGGGGTATAGTGTGTGTGTAGGGGGTATAGTGTGTGTGTAGGGGGGTATAGAGTGTGTGTAGGGGGTATAGAGTGTGTGTAGGGGGTATAGTGTGTGTGTAGGGGGTATAGTGTGTGTGGTAGGGAGGAATAGTGTGTGTGTAGGGGGTATAGAGTGTTTGTAGGGGGTATAGAGTGTGTATAGGGGTATAGTGTGTGTGGTAGGGAGGAATAGAGTGTGTGTAGGGGGTATAGTGTGTGTGTAGGGGGTATAGTGTGTGTGGTAGGGGGTATTGTGTGTGTGTAGGGGGTATAGTGTGTGTGTGTAGGGGGTATAGTGTGTGTGTGTAGGGGGTATAGTGTGTGTGTAGGGGGTATAGTGTGTGTGTGTGGGGGTATAGTGTGTGTGTGTGTGGGGGTATAGAGTGTGTGTAGGGGGTATAGAGTGTGTATAGGGGGTATAGTGTGTGTGTAGGGGTATAGTGTGTGTGGTAGGGAGGAATAGAATGTGTGTAGGGGGTATAGAGTGTAGGGGGTATAGTGTGTGTGTAGGGGGTATAGAGTGTTTGTAGGGGGTATAGAGTGTGTATAGGGGGTATCGTGTGTGTGGTAGGGAGGAATAGAGTGTGTGTAGGGGGTATAGCGTGTGTGTAGGGGGTATAGTGTGTGTGTATGGGGGTATAGTGTGTATGTAGGGGGTATAGAGTGTGTGTAGGGGTATAGAGTGTGTATAGGGGGTATAGTGTGTGTGTAGGGGGTATAGTGTGTGTGGTAGGGAGGAATAGAGTGTGTGTGGGGGTATAGAGTGTGTGTAGGGGGTATAGAGTGTTTGTAGGGGGTATAGTGTGTGTGTAGGGGGTATAGTGTGTGTGTAGGGGGTATAGTGTGTGTGTAGGGGGTATAGTGTGTGTGTAGGGGGTATAGAGTGTGTGTATGGGGGGTATAGAGTGTGTGTAGGGGGTATAGAGTGTGTGTGGGGTATAAGGGGGGGGGGTATAGAGTGTGTGTAGGGGGGTATAGTGTATGTGTAGGGGGTATAGAGTGTGTGCACAGTGTATAGTGTGTGTGTGTGTAGGGGGTATAGTGTGTGTGTAGGGGGTATAGTGTGTGTGTAGGGGGGTATAGTGTGTGTGTAGGGGGTATAGTGTGTGTGTAGGGGGTATAGAGTGTGTGTAGGGGGTATAGAGTGTGTGTAGGGGGTATAGAGTGTGTGTAGGGGGTATAGAGTGTGTGTAGGGGGTATAGAGTGTGTGTAGGGGGTATAGACTGTGTGTAGTTGGTATAGTGTGTGTGTAGGGGGTATAGAGTGTGTGTAGTGCGGGCATAGTACTAGGTATAGAGTGTGTGTAGGGGGGTATATAGAGTGTGTGTGTAGGGGGTATAGTGTGTGTGTAGGGGGTATAGAATGTGTGTAGGGGGTATAGAGTGTGTGTAGGGGGTATAGAGTGTGTGTGTAGGGGGTATAGTGTGTGTGTAGGGGGTATAGAGTGTGTGTAGGGGGTATAGAGTGTGTGTAGGGGTATAGAGTGTGTGTGTAGGGGGTATAGAGTGTGTGTAGGGGGAGTATAGAGTGTGTGTGTGTGTAGGGGGTATAGAGTGTGTGTAGGGGGTATAGAGTGTGTGTGTGTGTGTGTGTGTGTGTGTGTGTGTGTGTGTGTGTGTGTGTGTGTGTGTGTGTGTGGGGTATAGAGTGTGTGTAGGGGGTATAGAGTGTGTGTAGGGGGTATAGAGTGTGTGTGTAGGGGGTATAGAGTGTGTGTAGGGGTATAGAGTGTGTGTGTGTGTGTGTGTGTGTGTAGGGGTATAGAGTGTGTGTAGGGGGTATATAGAGTGTGTGTAGGGGTATAGAGTGTGTGTAGGGGGTATAGAGTGTGTGTAGGGGTATAGAGTGTGTGTAGGGGGGTATAGAGTGTGTGTAGGGGGTATAGTGTGTGTGTAGGGGGTATAGAGTGTGTAGGGGGTATAATGGGGGTATAGAGTGTGTGTGTATAGTGTGTGTGTGTGTGTGTAGGGGGTATAGAGTGTGTGTAGGGGGTATAGTGTGTGTAGGGGTATAGAGTGTGTGTAGGGGGTATAGAGTGTGTGTAGGGGGTATAGAGTGTGTGTGTGTGTGTGTGTGTAGGGGGTATAGAGTGTGTGTAGGGAGGTATAGAGTGTGTGTGTGTGTGTGTGTAGGGGGTATAATATGTGTGTGTGTAGGGGGTATAGAGTGTGTGTAGGGGAGGTATAGAGTGTGTGTAGGGGGTATAGTGTGTGTGTAGGGGGTATAGTGTGTGTGGTAGGGAGGAATAGTGTGTGTGGTAGGGAGGAATAGTGTGTGTGTAGGGGGTATAGAGTGTTTGTAGGGGGTATAGAGTGTGTATAGGGGGTATAGTGTGTGTGGTAGGGAGGAATAGAGTGTGTGTAGGGGGGTATAGAGTGTGTGTAGGGGGTATAGTGTGTGTGTAGGGGGTGTGTGTGTGTAGGGGGTATAGTGTGTGTGGTAGGGGGTATAGTGTGTGTGTGTGTGTGTGTGGGGGTATAGAGTGTGTGTGTGTAGGGGGATATAGTGTGTGTGTAGGGGGTATAGTGTGTGTGTAGGGGGTATAGTGTGTGTGTAGGGGGTATAGTGTGTGTGTAGGGGTATAGAGTGTGTGTAGGGGGGTATAGAGTGTGTATAGGGGGTATAGTGTGTGTGTAGGGGGTATAGTGTGTGTGGTAGGGAGGAATAGAGTGTGTGTAGGGGGTATAGAGTGTAGGGGGTATAGTGTGTGTGTAGGGGGTATAGAGTGTTTGTAGGGGGGTATAGAGTGTGTATAGGGGGTATAGTGTGTGTGGTAGGGAGGAATAGAGTGTGTGTAGGGGGTATAGCGTGTGTGTAGGGGGTATAGTGTGTGTGTGTGTGTAGGGGTATAGTGTGTGTGGTAGGGGGTATAGAGTGTGTGTGTAGGGGGTATAGAGTGTGTGTGTAGGGGTATAGAGTGTGTGTGTGGGGGTATAGTGTGTGTGTAGGGGGTATAGAGTGTGTGTAGGGGGTATAGTGTGTATGTATGGGGGTATAGTGTGTGTGTAGGGGGTATAGTGTGTGTGTATAGTGTGTATGTAGGGGGTATAGAGTGTGTGTAGGGGGTATAGAGTGTGTATAGGGGGGTATAGTGTGTGTGTAGGGGGTATAGTGTGTGTGGTAGGGAGGAATAGAGTGTGTGTAGGGGGTATAGAGTGTTTGTAGGGGGTATAGTGTGTGTGTAGGGGGTATAGTGTATGTGTAGGGGGTATAGTGTATGTGTAGGGGGTATAGAGTGTGTGTAGAGGTGTATAGTGTGTGTGTAGGGGGGTATAGTGTGTGTGTAGGGGGTATAGTGTGTGTGTAGGGGGTATAGTGTGTGTGTAGGGGTATAGAGTGTGTGTAGGGGGTATAGAGTGTGTGTAGGGGGTATAGTGTGTGTGTGTAGGGGGTATAGAGTGTGTGTAGGGGGGGTATAGAGTGTGTGTAGGGGGTATAGAGTGTGTGTGTAGGGGTGTATAGAGTGTGTGTAGTAGGGGGGTATAGAGTGTGTGTAGGGGGTATAGAGTGTGTGTAGGGGGGTATAGTGTGTGTGTATAGTGTGTGTGGTAGGGAGAATAGTGGGGGGGGTATAGAGTGTGTGTAGGGGGTATAGAGTGTTTGTGTGTGTGTGTGTGTAGGGGGGTATAGAGTGTGTGTAGGGGGGGTATAGAGTGTGTATAGGGGCTATGTGTGGAATGATCATATCTGATCAAGCACTAATCATAAGAGGTTTGAATTATCTTTCAGGTGTTATCAAACCATATACCCTTCATCAAAACCCAAATAAAGCTGGAGACAGAAATTCCACCTGGACTGAAATGCAAGTCTGATAATATTCATGTTTGTGGGGTCAGCTGGAGAACATCCATTTGCATCATGTGTAAGTCACACAACACAGAGTGAACAGACAGTGAAGGACTGGATAGAGGGACACACAGTGATCGATGAAAGGCTGTGGGTGCAGATGCTCCTCTCCTCCAGTTGGACAGCCCGTCTGCCGTCTGTCCTTCAACAGGTCCAGATGAAGATGTGTGTGTGTACTACGAAACGACTTGTTATGGAGGAACACGCCGTTATCTCTTTAATGCTGGGCCAGCCACAACTCGTGCCCGAGCCATCGAGACACACACACACACACACACACACACACACACACACACACAGCCTGAGGACAAAACAAAAAAGGCGAAGGCGTAAGGAAGATGAAGATGTGCCCTCATCTCGTCTCGACAGCTGGCTAGGGGCCACGACCTGCCTGTGCCATGCACCCCGTAATGGCTCCACAAACAGATAGAGAGAGAGAGAGAGAGAGAGAGTAGAGAAAGAGAGAGAAAGTAGAGAGAATAAGAGAGATGCGTTACCAGAAGGAGAGAGTGCGAGAAATAAAAGTATGTTATTTCCTGAACGGTTGATGACCCCAGCTCCACGTTGGAGAGGCACTCCATAGACCCCCCTCCTCACCCCTCCCTCCACTCTCTCCATCTCCCTGTGAGTGGAGAGAGAGACTGGTGGGGTCACACTGTCATCAATGGAGTTCTTTATGATGGCAGCACCGTGTCATGTGTGTAGCAGCGCCAGCCAGGGCTCTCAAAGCACGACTTGTTCAGGACCCGGGTGATGTGAATGGGATATATTGTAAGCCACACACAAACACGCGCCCCCACACACACCCACAGCTATATGGGCCATTCAAAGACCCACTCGGTGCTTTTCAGGATGCAAAAAAAAGCAACAGGTACTAAAAGGTTTTAAAAGGGACATTAAGAGACATTAAGAGACATTAAGAGACATTAAGAGGAGCAGGGAAGAACCAGGAGAGAGTGTTGTACATAAACTAACACACAAGACATGCTAAAGTACAGCCCCTATAATGGTTTGACTGATATGGACTGGAGGCTGGAGGGAAAGTGACAACAACAAAAAAACAGTGTGATGTGGGCAGAGTGGCTGAAGGTTGTGTGTGAACGCTGGCCAGCGCGTGAGTGTATGTGTGTGTGGTGTGTGTGTGCGTGCGCTGTGTGTGTGTCAGGGTCAGTATTTCCTCCAACGTCAGATCAGATAAGGTTCTAGGGCCAGGCCCCTGTCCAGGTGGAGTGGAGAAGAGAGGGCCGGACTAATGGAATGTCTGTTCATCTCATAGCTGGGTGTTAACACCACCCACCCAGGTGTGTAACGGGAGACTCCTCTGGCAGACAGGATAGAGACAGACTGGTACAGCTGGGCCCGTCATGGTGCTGTATGCTGTATGACCCTCTCTCTAAAGAGATGTCAAGGATGCTTTGGCCTGTATTCATGTTAAAAAGCCTAAGTGGAAGCAAAAGTGACACATAATTTTTTTGCTGCCTACAAAGTCCTTTATCAATGTGTGTCTGTATGGCAGATTTGGAGTGTTATCTAAAAACATATTAGTCAAAATAGTGAGTGGTTGGAACTTGAACGATCGGAAGCCTAATGTGGTAAATCAGCCAGTGCCTGAGCCCCAGGCATGCATGAAACCCACAGCACACGCCGGCCCGGGGAGGAGGGGGGGGTAGGACTACGGCTGCCAGAGAATGGATCAAATTAATCACATGATTCGCTGTAACTTGTCCTTGTCTCCCCAGTAGCCGTCTCCTACCGGACTAGGGTGAGTCTCTGTGTGTGTGTGTGTGTGTGTGTGTGTGTGTGTGTGTGTGTGTGTGTGTGTGTCTGCATAGTAGCTGACCCACCTGCCGTCTCCCAGTGTGTTGGCCCCTGGAGGGGCTGAGGGCCAGCGATGTGTCTGGGGGCCCCGGGGGCTCCTGTGGGACCGGGCTACAGGTTGAGGGTGGGGCCTCCTCTCCACTGAGTTCCTGATCTGGAGAGTCATACAGAGTCTGCTCCTGTAAAAGGCCAAGCACATCCACATGATCCACCGCACTAGACCCAGATATTCAGATAAGGTGACAAGAAAAACAGTATTTTACAATAGCATTACAGACTACGTAGGAGGACCCAGCAGCCTCTGGGAAATGACAAAGGTGAAAGTTGTATTTTGGGAACCAATTATTAGTATTTATATATAGATATATATTTTTAAATGGGATCCAATTAAAACATTCCAGCTTATAGGCCTTGATTTGAATTTGAGAGAAGAAAAAGAATTGTGTGAAAAAAACATGAAAAGTTCAAACTAATCCTCAACTAAACCCTGATCTTAGACTTGAGCCTGACCTTGTACCTGTACCTAAAGCTTGAAGGTTGTGCAGTAAACATCCAGACGCATGTAAGCTGGGAACTGGAAGCTCCAACGAGGAGGGGACAGCGGTCTGAACTCAACTCCAGGTGTGAGAGACGTTCCCTATCAAGGACCTATCTATTTATCACCACCTACCAGCCCAGTCAATTAACGCTCCCCAACACACCACGGCAAACCGCCCCCCCACACACACACACCACAGGACCACCGAAACAAAGCAGGGAGACAAGGGCGAACGGGAGTGTCTGTGAGCGTGTGCAGGAGGCTAGGAGGCCAGGCCCCACAGCCGCCCAGAGAGGATGATGGATGGACAGACGCCACTGGCCAGATTGTCCCCTTAGTGTGATGGGAGAGGGAGGGGAGGAAGGGGGGGGGGGGGGTTCAGACTTATTATTGGGGTGAGAAGTGTGACATTGAGGAACATGTTCATAATATAGACGTTTAGAGAAGCCCATCTATACAGGCGCTTGTTTATTCAATTTGTTTGTACCGGTCCCTGTCCCTATTCTAATAACATAATAATCATACGCTGCAGCCCCAACTACGTTGCCAGTACTTCTAGAAGTGTACAAGGTAAGCTGTTACTGTAGCTACTGTAACATCAATACTTCCTGTTACCTAACAGGGTACTGTAATCCAGTTCTTTATGTGACCTCAAAGAAAGCCTTATCTTGTCCCCACTTTTCTCCTCGTCATGTGTTTTACCTCATATGGCCAGTGTGTGTGTGTGTGTGCGTAGATAAGGACAGTCCTCGGGGGCAGTGGTTTATATGCAGAGCCTGCCTGGGCTTTCTTTGTCATACACAATTAATGATGAGGAACATGGTCTTAACATAACAGGCAGGTGGAACACACATACACACACACACACACACACGACCTTAACATATGCAACCATACTATGCGTTGCCACCTCTCCCCTCATCCTTGACGACCCTATATAAAAAGGTGAGCATTAAATAATGCATTGAGCTAGCCAGAGAGTGCTACACCTACCATTTCCTTCTATACCTACCACTTCCTTCTATACCTACCACTTCCTTCTATACATACCACTTCCTTCTATACCTACCACTTCCTTCTATACATACCACTTCCTTCTATACCTACCACTTCCTTCTATACATACCACTTCCTTCCTTCTATACATACCACTTCCTTCCTTCTATACATACCACTTCCTTCTATACCTACCACTTCCTTCTACACCTACCACTTCCTTCTACAAACAAGGTTTGTATTTTGAGAACCAATTATTAGTATTTATATATAGATATATATTTTAAATGGGATCCAATTAAAACATTCCAGCTTATAGGCCTTGATTTGAAAAAAAACCACCACTTCCTTCTACACCTACCACTTCCTTCTACACCTACCACTTCCTTCTATACCTACCACTTCTTTCTATACCTACCACTTCCATCTACACCTACCACTTCCTTCTACACCTACCACTTCCTTCTATACCTACCACTTCCTTCTATACCTACCACTTCCTTCTACACCTACCACTTCCTTCTATACCTACCACTTCCTTCTACACCTACCACTTCCTTCTATACCTACCACTTCCTTCTATACATACCACTTCCTTCTATACCTACCACTTCCTTCTATACCTACCACTTCCTTCTACACCTACCACTTCCTTCTATACATACCACTTCCTTCCTTCTATACATACCACTTCCTTCCTTCTATACATACCACTTCCTTCTATACCTACCACTTCCTTCTATACTTACCACTTCCTTCTGACACCTACCACTTCCTTCTATACCTACCACTTTTTCCTTCCCTACCACTTCCTTCTATACATACCACTTCCTTCTATACCTACCACTTCCTTCTATACCTACCACTTCCTTATACACATACCACTTCCTTCCTATACATACCACTTCCTTCCTTCTATACATACACTTCCTTCCTTCTATACATACCACTTCCTTCTATACCTACCACTTCCTTCTATACATACCACTTCCTTCCTTCTATACATACCACTTCCTTCCTTCTATACATACCACTTCCTTCTATACCTACCACTTCCTTCTACACCTACCACTTCCTTCTACACCTACCACTTCCTTCTACACCTACCACTTCCTTCTACACCTACCACTTCCTTCTACACCTACCACTTCCTTCTACACCTACCACTTCCTTCTATACCTACCACTTCCTTCTACACCTACCACTTCCTTCTACACCTACCACTTCCTTCTATACCTACCACTTCCTTCTATACCTACCACTTCCTTCTACACCTACCACTTCCTTCTATACCTACCACTTCCTTCTATACCTACCACTTCCTTCTATACCTACCACTTCCTTCTATACCTACCACTTCCTTCTATACCTACCACTTCCTTCTACACCTACCACTTCCTTCTACACCTACCACTTCCTTCTACACTTACCACTTCCTTCTATACCTACCACTTCCTTCTATACCTACCACTTCCTTCTATACCAGGCGCTAACACACTAGAGGTCGACCAATTAATTGGAATGGCCGATTCAAGTTTTCATAACAATCAGAAATCGGTATTTTTGGACACCACAAGTTAAGAACACATTCTTATTTTCAATGACGGCCTAGGAACGGTGGGTTAACTGCCTCGTTCAGGGGCATATAATTGATGCGGTGCGTATCGTTGCTCCAATGTGAACCTAACCATGAACATCAATGCCTTTCTTAAAATCAATACACAGAAGTATATATTTTTAAACCTGCATATTTAGCTAAAAGAAATCCAGGTTAGCAGGCAATATTAACCAGGTGAAATTGTGTCACTTCAATTGCGTTCATTGCCCGCAGAGTCAGCATATATGCAACAGTTTGGGCCGTCTAATTTGCCAGAATTTTACGTAATTATGACATAACATTGAAGGTTGTGCAATGTAACAGGAATATTTAGACTAATGGATGCCACCCCTTAGATAAAATACGGAACGGTTCCGTATTTCACTGAAAGAATAAACGTCTTGTTTTCGAGATGATAGTTTCCAGATTCGACCATATTAATGACCTAAGGCTCGTATTTCTGTGTGTTATTATGTTATAACCTAGTCTATGATTTGATAGAGCAGTCTGACTGAGTGGTGGTAGGCACCAGCAGGCTCGTAAGCATTCATTCAAACAGCACTTTCGAGCGTTTTGCCAGCAGCTCTTTGTTGTGCGTCAAGCATTGCGCTGTTTATGACTTCAAGCCTATCAACTCCTGAGATGAGGCTGGTGTAACCGATGTGAAATGGCTAGCTAGTTAGCGGGGTGCGCGCTAATAGCGTTTCAGCGTTACTCGCTCTAAGACTTGGAGTAGTTGTTCCCCTTGCTCTGCATGGGTAACGCTGCTTCGAGGGTGGCTGTTGTCGTTGTGTTCCTGGTTCGAGCCCAGGTAGGAGCGAGGAGAGGGACGGAAGCTATACTGTTACACTGGCAATACTAAAGTGCCTATAAGAACATCCAATAGTCAAAGGTTAATGAAATACAAATGGTATAGAGGGAAATAGTCCTATAATTCCTATAATAACTACAACCTAAAACTTCTTACCTGGGAATATTGAAGACTCATGTTAAAAGGAACCACCAGCTTTCATATGTTCTCATGTTCTGAGCAAGGAACTTAAACGTTAGCTTTCTTACATGGCACATATTGCACTTTTACTTTCTTCTCCAACACTTTGTTTTTGCATTATTTAAACCAAATTGAACATGTTTCATTATTTATTTGAGGCTAAATTGATTTTATTGACGTATTATATTAAGTTAAAATAAGTGTTCATTCAGTATTGTTGTAATTGTCATTATTACAAATAGATTTAAAAAATCGTCCGATTAATCAGCATCGGCTTTTTTTGGTCCCCCAATAATCGGTATCGGCGATGAAAAATCATACCTCAACCTCTATAACACACACACCACATTCCATGATAGCGTATAAAAACTTCAGACTGACAAGTAGGGCTTTGGCACCTGTGTGTGTGTTTTTCTAGGATCACAGGTAATGAAAGAAATAACACCAGCGCTGTCATCACCTCTCGATGGTTCCTGATCCCATCATCAGGAGTAGCAGCCTTGTTGCGAGTCGCTTGGCATCTGGGTGTGACCTTGTTAACTGTCGGGGTAATTCACTTTAACCAACGGGGAGAGGGGATGATAAATTATTAGCGGTGGAAGATTTTGTTCACATTTTATTAAATTGGCCTGTCAGAAGGGGTCGGCCAAATTATCTGGGGCCTCGTTTATTGGAGGCTGGCCATATTGCTACATCTGTTACAATTATTTATAATTTCTAGCTCAGTCGGATGGAGGGGAAAAAAAGAAGAAGAACAACCAACCAGAGTTTTTTCGGTCGGCATCGGCCACGTAAAGCAATTTACAAATTATCTGATGAGGGACTGTTTTAGTTCTTTCCTCCCTCGTTTTCTAAGCCAAAGCAGAAGAGAACGGGGAGGGATGAGAGGAGGGATGAAAGGAGGGAGGGGAGAGGAAGGGGGGAGGAGGGAGGGGAGGGGGAGAGGGGAAAAAGAGAGAGAGAGAGAGGCGCGCTGTAATTACCGAACACGATTAGGTTCTTCTGGGAACTTATCTGGCGCTCGTGGCCCTGGTAAGATGCGGCAGGAACATATGGAGGAGGCTTGTGATTGTGCTCCCTGAAGCTCGTGACCCGTCTGCTGCTGAGCCCTTCAGCTGAATTTAAATGAGCAGTGCCATGGCTAATGTTCTACACATGCACCATTTATGCCACAAAACAAATCTGATCACTGTTAATTATGGAGCAGCTATAACCAGGGCAGGCCCTACCTCACATCTGTGGCAACGCCGGGGTCTCTCTGTCTGTGTCTCCGATGCTGTTGGAGAGGTAGGCTAGGGTAACGCATGGACGGGACGGGGGATTGTGGTGGAGTTAGGGGGTACTGGAGGGCGCATGGGGGTGTGTTTGTGTAACCCCCCAGTTCAGATGCAGTGGGCTATGTTAGTCTGGATGGTGGTTCCTGAGTGGAAGTGGGTTGTGCTGGAGGACCTAATGGAAGGACAAGACAGGGGCAGTGTGTGTATTGTGTGTGTGTGTGTGTGTGTGTGTGTGTGTGTGTGTGTGTGTGTGTGTGTGTGTGTGTGTGTGTGTGCAGTGCTGCTGGGTCCTCCCACACAGTCTGTCTGACCTGTGTGCCTGCAGCACATGGCAGTGGTTGGTTAATGAGGAGAGCTGCAGTACACAGGGCTCCCTTCTAATGAGACCACTTGAGCTATTAAATCACAACACTGGAGTCCATGTTGAGTCCATGTCATTACTGTCTCAGGTCTAATATATGGGCTCTCATCTGCTGCCAGACACAGAGCCCTGACTCTGGGTGGTTCACTTGGTGAGAGCGTGGCACTAGCCACGCCAGGGTCGTGGGTTCCATTCCCACGGGGGTCGCACACACTACAAATAAATTCATTATGACACAAAGTATGAAGTCAAAGTCATTAAATGATGGAGAAAATGGAAAAACATGGCTCTATTTAAATGAAGGTAGCTTTAACGTAGGTTGCAACAAAATGGCTTTCAGTCCACAACTGGCAAAAGTTTCCCTCTATTGCTCTGCCTTCCATTAGGCTCCACATTCCACTTCATCATTTTTGGGCTGTTTTCATGTAAATCGATTCTGTTACGTTTCTAAATTCCAAACCGACATCACGGCTCCCACTTCCATCAATCTGCTTTTGTAGCATTACGATTTCATAGATCCTATCTGAGAACCAACTATTAATGCTTTCCCCTCTGAGCCTCTGTCCACCATCACTAACCATCTAAACATTAAAAAAACACACACATCTTCCATTCTTCACTAGGTCTATAACCCCACAGGATACAGGGGTATGTCATGTATGATGATGATGATGAGGATGAGGATGCTGATCAAAAGAAGCACCTCTCCTCATCCAAACCTGACCCTGGCGGAACAGAGCGGCGGGCGAGTGGGGAGTGATACTTGAATTAAAGATCTGACAGACAGCGCCTGATTCACTAACACTAAACAAGGATTAGATGGAGGCAGATGTTATAGGAAGAGCCATGGCTGTATAGCCGAGGGAAAGGAGGGAAGGATCCAGGCAACTAAAGTACCTTTTACTTAGTGAGAAGAAAATAGGAGAATAAGAAAGAGAGAAAAAGTGTTGTTAACGCAGTGGGGGGGGGACTGGATTTCAATGTTTCCTTTAGCATTTCATTATGTTAGTGCCGGTCTATGTGTTGATGTGGTACAGTCACACGTACTGGGACCCTCCTGCTTCCCATCAGTGTGTCTGATGAAGAACAAAAAAGGATGCTAGCACCCTATTCCCTTCAGAGTGGCAACAAGTAGTGCACTATATGAGAATAGGGGGCCGAGTTCCAAGTTGACGAAAAGGACAGTAGGTGTCCTCCTAAAATCCCCCTCTTCAACCTAGCCCCAACTTCATTGGACTGACTGAGAGCCTCATCTTCACACCTCCTTCATTTCCAACGCTGATGAGGGGCTTCGCTAGTGAGCTCTGCTTTGAACGGCTTCCCACACAATTAAGAAGTCACTGTTCATTTAGATGGCTGTCCAGAAAAGCCTGAGGTCTGCTATGTATTCTAATGTGGGTTCTACTAATCACTGCTTTACTGTAGCCAGCCAGAGAAACAGTACCTAGCTACCCTATGTGCAATGTGGTGACAGTGTGGGCTGATTGAGCTATGGCTACAAAACTCTGCTGGTGGCCACTGATCACTTGGTTGCGGTGGCAGCCGCCAATCTGGCAACCGCTCGATCCAACCTGGCAACCCATCATCCAGGCTGGTGTGTGGCTGAGCTGAGTCACATGGGCTGCTGGGTTGTCAGACCACAGCCAGAACCTTCAGGCTGAATAGAAGAACAGGGCACAGGGCCATCTTCCAGACTCTATGGAGACCTGTCTCGGTCTGTCTGCAGTGTACACGCTGACTCACATAAAGGCACAAAGGCATCCAACTATCTAGATGAACGGCTAGCAAGGAACTAGCAAGCTCGTTGTGAGAAACTCTCACAAGGATACAACTATTGTACAAGAGGAAGTTTTAGTAGGATCACTGGCCGTTCCTTCAAAACAAATGGAGATCAATCAAAAGGAGATGTAAAACTAGATTTCACCTACTTCCCAACTCCAAATCATTAACACAACTTTCACCTGAATTCTGCATTCCAGTACAAATGTGTAGATGAAGGTACCAGAGGTACTACAGTAGCTATAGAAAGTAGACAAGATTGAAGTCCAGATTGACATCGTCTGACTACTAGACAGACTGATTCCTATTCAGACTTGACCTGCTTCAGTCTAAGTCCCAGAGGCAGCATTGAGCATTGGCTGGAAAGCGTTAACTCCACTTCAGACATGGAGACAGAAGACAGACAGTAGTTCTCTAGCAGAGCATGGCAACATAACACACAATGGGTGTTTTTTTCACCTCCTGCACCCCCTTCCTCCTGCCTTCCTCTCCCTCCCTCCGAGAAAGTAGTGTTCAAAGCCGTCGCTCTTCCCTCTCTTTCCCCGTATTCAAATGAGTGTGGCGCTAGTCTCCCCCCGCCCGGCGCTCCCCCAGCCATCAGCACTTTGATCATCTCCAACAGGTAACTTCCAAACATTTCAAATTAAAATAAATCTCCGGCTAACAACCGGTGCATTAGAATTTAACAGGTGTTCGGCGAGAGGAAGTCGTTATGGAATTAGCTATTTACGCTGGAATACACACACGCCCTGTCAGTGCAATTATAGCCTGGGAAACGGAGAGGCCTCTCCCTCCTGACTGGCTGGGATACCTTGGGACGATAATCTGATCTGTTCACTTTGATGTCAGTAGGTAAGGAAAGTTAAGAGACAAAGCAGCCCAGGCGCCGGCTACATGTGCTCTGGGTAAACACTATTTAATATTGATGCCACGCATCGGTTTTTATGCATAAAAATGCCTGAAAATTATGTGATCTGAGTTTCTTATGATGGAGGATTGGATGGATGGATGGATGGATGGATGGATGGACGGATGCTTACTGGGGTGGAAGACTGAGAGACAGGGGTGCCTTGTATTGGCAGTGTCCGAAAGAACACACACACACACAAAGACTTGTAACACACACGCGCAAAAACCCTCAGTTATAAACATGCATGCACACACACCACACACCGGCCTGGAATGCGTCTCCTCTAGAACGTAGTATTAATTACTGGGGTAACACTGCATAGCTGGACTTAATTGCTCGCTAATTGATCCATTTATATTTCAGCATTCATTCGGCTGAATTAACAGGGTTAAGTGAGACAGAGGCAATTGTAACTCACTTAACATTTGCACTGATATCTTCTGACTTCCTGTCCGGGGCGATGCTATCTGGAGGATTACCACCCGTCAAATTAGACAAACACAATCAATTTGTAAAGGAGCGAATAGAAAACTGTTCTGCAAGGTGTAACCCTGCTCAGATCAGCACCTGTATGTATAACATATCTCAGAGTAGGAGGGCTGGTCTAGGATCAGTTTTACCTTTAGATTATAAATCAATAAGATTACATGGCCAGGGTAGACCTGATCCTAGATCAGCAATACGACAGCCTGATATTGTCTTGCTACTGTTGTGGATCTATGGACCGTGATTGACCATGTGTGGTCTAACCAATAGGGAGGATGACTGATAAACGCATCATTAAAAGATATTAAGCGCTACTTTGGTTGATGGAGCTGGTCAGACAGACAGACAGACAGCATCTTGTTACTCTCTACCCTCTGGGTATGAGTTGAGAAAGGGGGAGAGCTGACACCATCACTACTCAACACCATTACCCATCTCCAATTAAACCTGGGCAGAGGGGAATGGCAAAATGGATGTGCTTCTATGATTCTATCACCTGAAGAGAATTTTTAATTGAGTCCCAGTCTAGATAGAGAGACATTGGTGGGAGGAGAAAGAGAGAGAGAGAGAGAGAGAGAGAGAGAGAGAGAGAGAGAGCCCCAAGAGAGGAGAGAGATCAGAAATCTACATGAAAGACACTGACATTGGGCTTGAACAGAAATGGGAAGATCAGAAGATCAAGGGTGGGCTGGATATCAAGCCAAGCGCCTGATAAGCATCTCTCTGTCTCTAAAGACCACCCCCACAACGGGCTATGGTAGGCATATCACCACCCACACACTCCTGCCAGGCCGGACAATAATTATACACTGGTTGAGTGTCAGGGGGTCGGAGATTAGACGTATGTCTATATCAAGGGTGGTGTAAGTGCTGGACCATTATAAACAACTTAGACGTGACATGGGTCAAAACAAACATTCATTATTTCATCAGGCAATACTAAAAGTGTGAAAGTGCATGCAGTGGCGTGCATAAACACACACACACACAGATCTGTCTGCAATGAAGAACTTCTGAGGTAGACAATATGGACACTCAGTTCACTGCCTCTGGCTGTACAGCACTCTCAATATAATCCCTGAGAAGTGTGACGCAAAATGTCTTCAACTTGCCTCTAGCTCAAACCTCTGACAGCTCACCTCAAAGTGTTTAGAGTTGGTCTGCCTGGCTGGGGGACCGGCTGGGGCCATGGTCTGTGGAAGCTGCTGCTGGTTGTGTGTCTGCTGTTGTTGTTGCTGCTGTAGCTGGCCTTGGAGCTGCACAATCTGCTGTTCCTTCTGGCCCAGCTGGGTTGTCAGGGCGACGTGACTCTGGCGGAGCTGGCCCTCGTTGGATTTGAGCGCCTGGTAACATATGCTCAGCTCGTTGTAGAGCTGTGGCCACAAGTAGAGGAGGGAGAGAAAAAAGAAACACTCATCACATCGGGTGCTGACGGGACAGAGAGTCGTGACAACGATCGTTCTCCTATTTCCATGGAGAAGACGAGAGGACAGATGCTATGATCATCTGGAAGGAGGGAGGGAGAGAGAGAAGGAAAAAGGGGGTGAAGGAGAAAGTGGGAGAGTAGTGGAAAGTGTAAAACCAACTGGACAGATTTTTTATCCATGTTTGTCCCACCACCTCTCCACACAGAAACTCCTGTTACAGACAGGGCTTACAGTGAATGGGTTGGCAACCATGAGATTGGCACAACGTTGAACTTCTGAAGAGAGAACATGTTTACTGCCTCACTGTATTACCACTGTAAAGACAACACATTGTCAGCTTGCCTTAAGGTGATGTGGTTCTGGGGGGTTGTTGATGTGGTTTTAGGGGGGTGGTGATGTGGTTTTGGCGGGGTGGTGATGTGGTATTAGGGGTTGGTGATGTGGTTTTGGGGGTTGGTGATGTGGTTTTAGGGGGTGGTGATGTGGTTTTGGGGGTTGTTGATGTGGTTTTGGGGGTTGTTGATGTGGTTTTAGGGGGTGGTGATGTGGTTTTGGCGGGGTGGTGATGTGGTTTTGGGGGGGTTGATGATGTGGTATTGGCGGGGTGGTGATGTGGTATTGGTGGGGTGGTGATGTGGTTTTGGGGGGTTGATGATGTGGTTTTGGGGGGGGGGTCTCCACACCACGTGCTCTCACCACTGGTGTCCCCCAGGGCTCTGTTCTAGGCCCTCTCCTATTCTCGCTATACACCAAGTCACTTGGCTCTGTCATAACCTCACATGGTCTCTCCTATCATTGCTATGCAGACGACACACAATGCAGACGACACACAATTAATCTTCTCCTTTCCCCCTTCTGATGATCAGGTGGCGAATCGCATCTCTGCATGTCTGGCAGACATATCAGTGTGGATGACGGATCACCACCTCAAGCTGAACCTCGGCAAGACGGAGCTGCTCTTCCTCCCGGGGAAGGACTGCCCGTTCCATGATCTCGCCATCACGGTTGACAACTCCATTGTGTCCTCCTCCCAGAGCGCTAAGAACCTTGGCGTGATCCTGGACAACACCCTGTCGTTCTCAACTAACATCAAGGCGGTGGCCCGTTCCTGTAGGTTCATGCTCTACAACATCCGCAGAGTACGACCCTGCCTCACACAGGAAGCGGCGCAGGTCCTAATCCAGGCACTCGTCATCTCCCGTCTGGATTACTGCAACTCGCTGTTGGCTGGGCTCCCTGCCTGTGCCATTAAACCCCTACAACTCATCCAGAACGCCGCAGCCCGTCTGGTGTTCAACCTTCCCAAGTTCTCTCACGTCACCCCGCTCCTCCGCTCTCTCCACTGGCTTCCAGTTGAAGCTCGCATCCGCTACAAGACCATGGTGCTTGCCTACGGAGCTGTGAGGGGAACGGCACCTCAGTACCTCCAGGCTCTGATCAGGCCCTACACCCAAACAAGGGCACTGCGTTCATCCACCTCTGGCCTGCTCGCCTCCCTACCACTGAGGAAGTACAGTTCCCGCTCAGCCCAGTCAAAACTGTTCGCTGCTCTGGCCCCCCAATGGTGGAACAAACTCCCTCACGACGCCAGGACAGCGGAGTCAATCACCACCTTCCGGAGACACCTGAAACCCCACCTCTTTAAGGAATACCTAGGATAGGATAAAGTAATCCCTCTCACCCCCCCCCCTTAAAAGATTTAGATGCACTACTGTTCCACTGGATGTCATAAGGTGAATGCACCAATTTGTAAGTCGCTCTGGATAAGAGCGTCTGCTAAATGACTTAAATGTAAATGTAAATGTAATGTGGTTTTAGCGGGGTGGTGATGTGGTTTTAGGGGGGTGGTGATGTGGTTTTGGCGGGTTGGTGATGTGGTTTTAGGGGGGGGTGAAGTGGTATTGGTGATGTGGTTTTAGCGGGGTGGTGATGTGGTTTTAGGGGGTGGTGATGTGGTTTTAGGGGGTGAAGTGGTATTGGTGGGGTGGTGATGTGGTTTTAGGGGGGTGAAGTGGTATTGGTGGGGTGGTGATGTGGTTTTAGGGGGTGGTGATGTGGTTTTAGGGGGTGGTGATGTGGTTTTGGGGGGTGGTGATGTGGTTTTAGGGGTGGTGATGTGGTTTTGGGGGTGGTGATGTGGTTTTAGGGGGTGGTGATGTGGTTTGGCGGGGTGGTGATGTGGTATTGGCGGGGTGGTGATGTGGTATTGGCGGGGTGGTGATGTGGTATTGGCGGGGTGGTGATGTGGTTTTGGGGGTTGGTGATGTGGTTTTGGGGGTTGGTGATGTGGTTTTGGGGGATTGATGATGTGGTTTTGGGGGAGGTGATGTGGTATTGGTGGGGTGGTGATGTGGTTTTGGGGGTTGGTGATGTGGTTCTGGGGGTTGGTGATGTGGTTTTAGGGGGTGGTGATGTGGTATTGGCGGGGTGGTGATGTGGTATTGGCGGGGTGGTGATGTGGTATTGGTGGGGTGGTGATGTGGTTTTGGGAGGTTGGTGATGTGGTTTTGGGGGTGGTGAAGTGGTGATGTGGTTTTGGGGGGTGGTGATGTGGTTTGATGTGGGGATTTTTGGTGGGGGTGGTGATGTGGTTTTGGCGGGGTGATGATGTGGTTTTGGGGGTGGTGATGTGGTATTGGGGGGTGGTGATGTGGTTTTGGGGGTTAGTGATGTGGTGATGTGGTTTTGGGGGTGGTGATGTGGTTTGATGTGGTTTTGGTGGGGTGGTGATGTGGTTTGTTAGGGGTGAAGTGGTTTTGGGGGGTGATGTGGTATTGGGGGTTGGTGATGTGGTTTTGGGGGGTGGTGATGTGTTTTTGGGGGGTGGTGATGTGGTTTGGGGGTTGGTGATGTGGTTTTGGGGGTGTTGGTGATGTGGTTTTGGGGGGGGTGGTGATGTGGTTTTTAGTGATTTCATGGTGATTTTACTGATAGGAGCTGGTGTCTCGGTTGTGGTCATGTTTGTTAGAATGTTAGGGGGACTGGTTGAGTGTGATGTTGTGTGGTATTGTATGGTTGAGTGTGATGTCGTGTGTATGTATTGTATGGTTGAGTGTGATGTCGTGTGGTATTGTATGGTTGAGTGTGATGTCGTGTGGTGGTGTATGGTTGAGTGTGATGTCGTGTGGTATTGTATGGTTGAGTGTGATGTCGTGTGGTGGTGTATGGTTGAGTGTGATGTCGTGTGGTGGTGTATGGTTGAGTGTGATGTCGTGTGGTAGTGTATGGTTGAGTGTGATGTCGTGTGGTGGTGTGTGGTTGAGTGTGATGTCGTGTGGTGGTGTGTGGTTGAGTGTGATGGTTGGTAGTGTGAGTGTTGTCGTGTGGTGGTGTATGGTTGAGTGTGATGTCGTGTGGTGGTGTATGGTTGAGTGTGATGTCGTGTGGTGGTGTATGGTTGAGTGTGATGTCGTGTGGTGGTGTGTGGTTGAGTGTGATGTCGTGTGGTGGTGTATGATGTGATGTGTGGTGTGTGGTTGAGTGTGATGTCGTGTGGTGGTGTGTGGTTGAGTGTGATGTCGTGTGGTGGTGTGGTGGTTGAGTGTGATGTCGTGTGGTGGTGTATGGTTGAGTGTGATGTCGTGTGGTGGTGTGGTTGTGTGATGTCGTGTGGTGGTGTGTGGTTGAGTGTGATGTCGTGTGGTGGTGTGTGGTTGAGTGTGATGTCGTGTGGTGGTGTATGGTTGAGTGTGATGTCGTGTGGTGGTGTATGGTTGAGTGTGATGTCGTGTGGTGGTGTATGGTTGAGTGTGATGTCGTGTGGTGGTGTATGGTTGAGTGTGATGTCGTGTGGTGGTGTATGGTTGAGTGTGATGTCGTGTGGTGGTGTGTGGTTGAGTGTGATGTCGTGTGGTGGTGTGTGATGTCGTGTGGTGGAGTGGTTGAGTGTGATGTTGTGTGGTGGTGTGTGGTTGAGTGTGATGTCGTGTGGTGGTGTGTGGTTGAGTGTGATGTCGTGTGGTGGTGTGTGGTTGAGTGTGATGTCGTGTGGTGGTGTGTGGTTGAGTGTGATGTCGTGTGGTGGTGTGTGGTTGAGTGTGATGTCGTGTGGTGGTGTGTGGTTGAGTGTGATGTCGTGTGGTGGTGTGTGGTTGAGTGTGATGTCGTGTGGTGGTGTGTGGTTGAGTGTGATGTGTGTGTGTGTGGTGGTGTGGTTGAGTGTGATGTCGTGTGGTGGTGTGTGGTTGAGTGTGATGTCGTGTGGTGGTGTATGGTTGAGTGTGATGTCGTGTGGTGGTGTGTGGTTGAGTGTGATGTCGTGTGGTGGTGTGTGGTTGAGTGTGATGTCGTGTGGTGGTGTGTGGTTGAGTGTGATGTCGTGTGGTGGTGTGTGGTTGAGTGTGATGTCGTGTGGTGGTGTGTGGTTGAGTGTGATGTCGTGTGGTGGTGTGTGGTTGAGTGTGATGTCGTGTGGTGGTGTGTGGTTGAGTGTGATGTCGTGTGGTGGTGTGTGGTTGAGTGTGATGTCGTGTGGTGGTGTGTGGTTGAGTGTGATGTCGTGTGGTGGTGTGTGGTTGAGTGTGATGTCGTGTGGTGGTGTGTGGTTGAGTGTGATGTCGTGTGGTGGTGTGTGGTTGAGTGTGATGTCGTGTGGTGGTGTGTGGTTGAGTGTGATGTCGTGTGGTGGTGTGTGGTTGAGTGTGATGTCGTGTGGTGGTGTGTGGTTGAGTGTGATGTTGTGTGGTGGTGTGTGATGTCGTGTGGTGGTGTGTGGTTGAGTGTGATGTCGTGTGGTGGTGTGTGGTTGAGTGTGATGTCGTGTGGTGGTGTGTGGTTGAGTGTGATGTCGTGTGGTGGTGTGTGGTTGAGTGTGATGTCGTGTGGTGGTGTGTGGTTGAGTGTGATGTCGTGTGGTGGTGTGTGGTTGAGTGTGATGTCGTGTGGTGGTGTGTGGTTGAGTGTGTGTGGTGGTGTGTGGTTGAGTGTGATGTCGTGTGGTGGTGTGTGGTTGAGTGTGATGTCGTGTGGTGGTGGTGTGTGGTTGAGTGTGATGTCGTGTGGTGGTGTGTGGTTGAGTGTGATGTCGTGTGGTGGTGTGTGGTTGAGTGTGATGTCGTGTGGTGGTGTGGTTGAGTGTGATGTGTGTGGTGGTGTGTGGTTGATGATGTCGTGTGGTGTGTGGTTGAGTGTGATGGTGTGGTGTGTGTGAGTGTGATGTCGTGTGGTGGTGTGGTTGAGTGTGATGTGTGTGGTGTGTGTGATGTCGTGTGGTGGTGTGTGGTTGAGTGTGATGTCGTGTGGTGGTGTGTGGTTGAGTGTGATGTCGTGTGGTGGTGTGTGGTTGAGTGTGATGTCGTGTGGTGGTGTGTGGTTGAGTGTGATGTCGTGTGGTGGTGTATGGTTGAGTGTGATGTCGTGTGGTGGTGTGGTTGAGTGTGATGTCGTGTGGTGGTGTGTGGTTGAGTGTGATGTCGTGTGGTGGTGTGTGGTTGAGTGTGATGTCGTGTGGTGGTGTATGGTTGAGTGTGATGTCGTGTGGTGGTGTGTGGTTGAGTGTGATGTCGTGTGGTGGTGTATGGTTGAGTGTGATGTCGTGTGGTGGTGTATGGTTGAGTGTGATGTCGTGTGGTGGTGTGTGGTTGAGTGTGATGTCGTGTGGTGGTGGTTGAGTGTGATGTCGTGTGGTGGTGTGTGGTGTGATGTCGTGTGGTGGTGTGTGGTTGAGTGTGATGTCGTGTGGTGGTGTGGGTTGAGTGTGATGTCGTGTGGTGGTGTGTGGTTGAGTGTGATGTCGTGTGGTGGTGTGGTTGAGTGTGATGTCGTGTGGTGGTGTGATGTCGTTGGTGTGTGTGGTTGAGTGTGATGTGGTGGTGTGTGGTTGAGTGTGATGTCGTGGTGGTGTGTGGTTGAGTGTGATGTCGTGTGGTGGTGTGTGGTTGAGTGTGATGTCGTGTGGTGGTGTGTGGTTGAGTGTGATGTCGTGTGGTGGTGTATGGTTGAGTGTGATGTCGTGTGGTGGTGTGTGGTTGAGTGTGATGTCGTGTGGTGGTGTGATGTCGTGGTGGTGGTGATGTCGTGTTGGTGTGTGTGTGTTGGTGTGTGATGTCGTGTGGTGGTGTATGGTTGAGTGTGATGTCGTGTGGTGGTGTGTGGTTGAGTGTGATGTCGTGTGGTGGTGTGTGATGGTTGGTGGTGTGATGTCGTGTGGTGGTGTGTGTGAGTGTGATGTCGTGTGGTGGTGTGGTTGAGTGTGATGTGTGTGGTGGTGTGTGGTTGAGTGTGATGTCGTGTGGTGGTGTGTGATGTTGTGGTGGTGTGTGTTGTGTGATGTTGTGTGGTGGTGTGTGATGTCGTGGTGGTGTGGGTTGAGTGTGATGTCGTGTGGTGGTGTATGGTTGATGTGTGATGTGTCGTGTGGTGGTGTGTGGTTGAGTGTGATGTCGTGTGGTGGTGTATGGTTGAGTGTGATGTCGTGTGGTGGTGTGTGGTTGAGTGTGATGTCGTGTGGTGGTGTGTGGTTGAGTGTGATGTCGTGTGGTGGTGTATGATGTCGTGTGGTGGTGTGTGGTTGAGTGTGATGTCGTGTGGTGGTGTGTGATGTCGTGTGGTGGTGTGTGGTTGAGTGTGATGTCGTGTGGTGGTGTATGGTTGAGTGTGATGTCGTGTGGTGGTGTGTGGTTGAGTGTGATGTCGTGTGGTGGTGTATGGTTGAGTGTGATGTCGTGTGGTGGTGTGTGGTTGAGTGTGATGTCGTGTGGTGGTGTATGATGTCGTGTGGTGGTGTGTGGTTGAGTGTGATGTCGTGTGGTGGTGTGTGGTTGAGTGTGATGTCGTGTGGTGGTGTATGATGTCGTGTGGTGGTGTGTGGTTGAGTGTGATGTCGTGTGGTGGTGTATGGTTGAGTGTGATGTCGTGTGGTGGTGTGTGGTTGAGTGTGATGTCGTGTGGTGGTGTATGGTTGAGTGTGATGTCGTGTGGTGGTGTGTGTTGAGTGTGATGTGGTGTGTGATGTGTGTGGTGGTGTGGTTGAGTGTGATGTCGTGTGGTGGTGTGTGGTTGAGTGTGATGTCGTAGTGGTGGTGTGGTGGTTGAGTGTGATGTCGTGTGGTGGTGTGTGGTTGAGTGTGATGTCGTGTGGTGGTGGTTGAGGTTGTCGTGTGGTGGTGTGTGATGTCGTGTGGTGGTGTGTGGTGTGAGTGTGATGTCGTGTGGTGGTGTGTGGTGATTGAGTGTGATGTCGTGTGGTGGTGTGTGGTTGAGTGTGATGTCGTGTGGTGGTGTGTGTGAGTGTGATGTGTGTGGTGGTGTGTGTGGTGGTGGTGTGATGGTTGAGTGTGATGTGTCGTGTGGTGGTGTGTGGTTGAGTGTGATGTGGTGGGTGGTGTGTGATGTCGTGTGGTGGGTGTGTGGTTGAGTGTGATGTCGTGTGGTGGTGTGTGGTTGAGTGTGATGTCGTGTGGTGGTGTGTGGTTGAGTGTGATGTCGTGTGGTGGTGTGGTGGTTGAGTGTGATGTCGTGTGGTGGTGTGTGGTTGAGTGTGATGTCGTGTGGTGGTGTGTGGTTGAGTGTGATGTCGTGGTGGTGTATGGTTGAGTGTGATGTGTGTGGTGGTGAGTGTGATGTGTGTGTGGTGGTGTGTGGTTGAGTGTGATGTCGTGTGGTGGTGTGTGGTTGAGTGTGATGTCGTGTGGTGTGGTGGTTGAGTGATGTCGTGTGGTGGTGTATGGTTGAGTGTGATGTCGTGTGGTGTGTGGTTGAGTGTGATGTCGTGTGGTGGTGTGTGGTTGAGTGTGATGTCGTGTGGTTGTGTGGTTGAGTGTGATGTCGTGTGGTGGTGTGTGGTTGAGTGTGATGTCGTGTGGTGGTGGTGTGTGATGTCGTGTGGTGGTGTGTGGTTGAGTGTGATGTCGTGTGGTGGTGGTGGTGTGTGGTTGAGTGTGATGTCGTGTGGTGGTGTGTGATGTCGTGTGGTGGTGTGTGGTTGAGTGTGATGTCGTGTGGTGGTGTGTGGTTGAGTGTGATGTCGTGTGGTGGTGTGTGGTTGAGTGTGATGTCGTGTGGTGGTGTGTGGTTGAGTGTGATGTCGTGTGGTGGTGTGTGGTTGAGTGTGATGTCGTGTGTGGTGGTGTGTGGTTGATGTGATGTCGTGTGGTGGTGTGTGGTTGAGTGTGATGTCGTGTGGTGGTGTGTGGTTGAGTGTGATGTCGTGTGGTGGTGTGTGGTTGAGTGTGATGTCGTGTGGTGGTGTGTGGTTGAGTGTGATGTCGTGTGGTGGTGTGTGGTTGAGTGTGATGTCGTGTGGTGGTGTGTGGTTTGAGTGTGATGTCGTGTGGTGGTGTGTGATGTCGTGTGGTGGTGTATGGTTGAGTGTGATGTCGTGTGGTGGTGTGGTTGATGTGTTGAGTGTGATGTCGTGTGGTGGTGTGTGGTTGAGTGTGATGTCGTGTGGTGGTGTATGATGTGATGTCGTGTGGTGTGTGTGGTTGAGTGTGATGTCGTGTGGTGGTGTGTGGTTGAGTGTGATGTCGTGTGGTGGTGTGTGGTTGAGTGTGATGTCGTGTGGTGGTGTGTGGTTGAGTGTGATGTCGTGTGGTGGTGTGTGGTTGAGTGTGATGTCGTGTGGTGGTGTATGGTTGATGTCGTGTGGTGGTGTGTGGTTGAGTGTGATGTCGTGTGGTGGTGTATGGTTGAGTGTGATGTCGTGTGGTGGTGTGTGGTTGAGTGTGATGTCGTGTGGTGGTGTATGGTTGAGTGTGATGTCGTGTGGTGGTGTGTGGTTGAGTGTGATGTCGTGTGTGGTGTATGGTGGTGTGATGTCGTGTGGTGTGTGGTTGAGTGTGATGTTGTGGTGGTGTGTGTTGAGTGTGATGTCGTGTGGTGGTGTGTGGTTGAGTGTGATGTCGTGTGGTGGTGGTGTGAGTGGTTGAGTGTGATGTCGTGTGGTGGTGTGTGGTTGAGTGTGATGTCGTGTGGTGGTGTATGGTTGAGTGTGATGTCGTGTGGTGGTGTGTGGTTGAGTGTGATGTCGTGTGGTGGTGTATGGTTGAGTGTGATGTCGTGTGGTGGTGTGTGGTTGAGTGTGATGTCGTGTGGTGGTGTGTGGTTGAGTGTGATGTGTGTTGAGTGTGATGTGTGTGGTGTGTGTGTGGTTGTGTGATGTCGTGTGGTGGTGTGTGATGTGATGTGGTGGTGGTGTGTGGTTGAGTGTGATGTCGTGTGGTGGTGTATGGTTGAGTGTGATGTCGTGTGGTGGTGTGTGGTTGAGTGTGATGTCGTGTGGTGGTGTATGGTTGAGTGTGATGTCGTGTGGTGGTGTGTGGTTGAGTGTGATGTCGTGTGGTGGTGTATGATGTCGTGTGGTGGTGTGTGGTTGAGTGTGATGTTGTGTGGTGGTGTGTGATGTCGTGTGGTGGTGTATGGTTGAGTGTGATGTCGTGTGGTGGTGTGTGGTTGAGTGTGATGTCGTGTGGTGGTGTGTGGTTGAGTGTGATGTCGTGTGGTTGGTGTATGGTTGAGTGTGATGTCGTGTGGTGGTGTGTGGTTGAGTGTGATGTCGTGTGGTGGTGTGTGATGTCGTGTGGTGGTGTGTGGTTGAGTGTGATGTCGTGTGGTGGTGTGTGGTTGAGTGTGATGTCGTGTGGTGGTGTGTGGTTGAGTGTTGTGTGTGGTGTGTGGTTGAGTGTGGTGTGTGTGGTGGTGTGTGATGTCGTGTTGGTGTGTGTTGATGTCGTGTGGTGGTGTGTGGTTGAGTGTGATGTCGTGTGGTGGTGTGTGGTTGAGTGTGATGTCGTGGGTGGTGTGTGTTTGAGTGTGATGTCGTGTGGTGGTGTGTGGTTGAGTGTGATGTCGTGGTGGTGGTGTGTGGTTGAGTGTGATGTCGTGTGGTGGTGTGTGGTTGAGTGTGATGTCGTGTGGTGGTGTGTGGTTGAGTGTGATGTCGTGTGGTGGTGTGTGATGTGATGTCGTGTGGTGGTGTGTGGTTGAGTGTGATGTCGTGTGGTGGTGTATGATGTTGAGTGTGATGTCGTGTGTGTGGTGTGTGTGGTTGAGTGTGATGTCGTGTGTGGTGTGTGGTGGTGTGTGGTGGTGGTGTGTGGTGTGTGATGTCGTGTGGTGGTGTGTGGTTGAGTGTGATGTCGTGGTGGTGGTGTGTGTGATGTCGTGGTGTTGAGTGTGATGTCGTGTGGTGGTGTGTGGTTGAGTGTGATGTCGTGTGGTGGTGTGTATGGTTGAGTGTGATGTCGTGTGGTGGTGTGTGGTTGAGTGTGGTGTGTGTGGTTGTGGTTGAGTGTGATGTCGTGTGGTGGTGTGTGGTTGAGTGTGATGTCGTGTGGTGGTGGTGTGTGGTTGAGTGTGATGTCGTGTGGTGGTGTGTGGTTGAGTGTGATGTCGTGTGGTGGTGTGTGGTTGAGTGTGATGTCGTGTGTGGTGGTGTGTGGTGTGGTGTGTGATGTGTGTGTGGTGGTGGTTGAGTGTGATGTCGTGTGGTGGTGTGTGGTTGAGTGTGATGTCGTGTGGTGGTGTGTGGTTGAGTGTGATGTCGTGTGGTGGTGTGTGGTTGAGTGTGATGTCGTGTGGTGGTGTGTGGTTGAGTGTGATGTCGTGTGGTGGTGTATGGTTGAGTGTGATGTCGTGTGGTGGTGTGTGGTTGAGTGTGATGTCGTGTGGTGGTGGTGTGTGTGGTGGTGTGTGGTTGAGTGTGATGTCGTGTGGTGGTGTGTGGTTGAGTGTGATGTCGTGTGGTGGTGTATGGTTGAGTGTGATGTCGTGTGGTGGTGTGTGGTTGAGTGTGATGTCGTGGTGGTGGTGTGTGGTGTGAGTGTGATGTCGTGTGGTGGTGTGTGATGTGTGTGGTGGTGTGGGTTGAGTGTGTGATGTGTGGTGGTGTGTGGTTGTGTGGTGGTGTGTGGTGGTTGTGTGATGTCGTGTGGTGGTGTATGGTTGAGTGTGATGTCGTGTGGTGGTGTGTGGTTGAGTGTGATGTCGTGTGGTGGTGTATGATGTCGTGTGGTGGTGTGTGGTTGAGTGTGATGTCGTGTGGTGGTGTGTGGTTGAGTGTGATGTCGTGTGGTGGTGTATGATGTCGTGTGGTGGTGTGTGGTTGAGTGTGATGTCGTGTGGTGGTGTGTGGTTGAGTGTGATGTCGTGTGGTGGTGTGTGGTTGTGATGTGTGATGTCGTGTGGTGGTGTGTGGTTGAGTGTGATGTCGTGTGGTGGTGTGTGGTTGAGTGTGATGTCGTGTGGTGGTGTATGATGTCGTGGTGGTGTGTGGTTGAGTGTGATGTCGTGTGGTGGTGTATGGTTGAGTGTGATGTCGTGTGGTGGTGTGTGGTTGAGTGTGATGTCGTGTGGTGGTGTATGGTTGAGTGTGATGTCGTGTGGTGGTGTGTGGTTGAGTGTGATGTCGTGTGGTGGTGGTGTGTGGTTGATGTGTGATGTGTGGTTGAAGTGTGTGGTGGTGTGTGGTTGAGTGTGATGTCGTGTGGTGGTGTGTGGTTGAGTGTGATGTCGTGTGGTGGTGTGTGGTTGAGTGTGATGTCGTGTGGTGGTGTATGGTTGATGTGATGTCGTGTGGTGGTGTATGGTTGAGTGTGATGTGGTGTGTGTGGTGTGGTGTGGTGGTGTGTGGTTGAGTGTGATGTCGTGTGGTGGTGTGTGGTTGAGTGTGATGTCGTGTGGTGGTGTGTGGTTGAGTGTGATGTCGTGTGGTGGTGTGTGGTTGAGTGTGATGTGTGTGGTGGTGTATGATGTCGTGTGGTGGTGTGTGGTTGAGTGTGATGTCGTGTGGTGGTGTGTGGTTGAGTGTGATGTGTGTGGTGATGTGTGGTGGTGTGTGTGTGTGTGATGTCGTGTGGTGGTGTGTGGTTGAGTGTGATGTCGTGTGGTGGTGTGTGGTTGAGTGTGATGTCGTGTGGTGGTGTGTGGTTGAGTGTGATGTCGTGTGGTGGTGTGTGATGAGTGTGATGTGTGTGGTGGTGTGTGGTTGGTGTGTGATGTCGTGTGGTGGTGTGTGGTTGTGTGATGTCGTGTGGTGGTGGTTGTCGTGTGGTGGTGTGTGGTTGAGTGTGATGTCGTGTGGTGGTGTGTGGTTGAGTGTGATGTCGTGTGGTGGTGTGTGGTTGAGTGTGATGTCATTATTAGTGTGGTGGTGTGTGATGTCGTGTGGTGGTGTATGGTTGAGTGTGATGTGTGGTGGTGTGTGGTTGAGTGTGATGTCGTGGTGGTGTGTGTTGAGTGTGATGTATGTGGTGGTGTGTGGTTGAGTGTGATGTCGTGTGGTGGTGTGTGGTTGAGTGTGATGTCGTGTGGTGGTGTGTGTGATGTTGGTGGTGGTTGAGTGTGATGTTGTGTGGTGGTGTGGTTGAGTGTGATGTCGTGTGGTGGTGTATGGTTGAGTGTGATGTCGTGTGGTGGTGTGTGATGTCGTGTGGTGGTGTGTGGTTGAGTGTGATGTCGTGTGGTGGTGTGTGGTGTGGTGTGATGTCGTGTGGTGGTGTGTGGTTGAGTGTGATGTCGTGTGGTGGTGTGTGGTTGAGTGTGATGTCGTGTGGTGGTGTGTGGTTGAGTGTGATGTCGTGTGGTGGTGTATGGTTGAGTGTGATGTCGTGTGGTGGTGTGGTTGAGTGTGATGTGTGTGGTGGTGTGTGGTGTGAGTGTGATGTGGTGTGGTGGTGTGTGGTTGAGTGTGATGTCGTGTGGTGGTGTGTGGTTGAGTGTGATGTCGTGTGGTGGTGTGTGGTTGAGTGTGATGTCGTGTGGTGTGGTGTGTGGTTGAGTGTGATGTCGTGTGGTGGTGTGTGGTTGAGTGTGATGTGTGTGGTTGGTGTGTGTGTTGAGTGTGATGTGATGGTGGTGTGTGGTGTGATGTCGTGTGGTGGTGTGTGGTTGAGTGTGATGTCGTGTGGTGGTGTGTGGTTGAGTGTGATGTCGTGTGGTGGTGTATGATTGTGTGTGTGGTGTGTGGTTGAGTGTGATGTTGTGGTGGTGTGTGGTTGAGTGTGATGTCGTGTGGTGGTGTGTGGTTGAGTGTGATGTGTGTGGTGATGTGTGGTGGTTGTGTGTGATGTCGTGTGGTGGTGTGTGGTTGAGTGTGATGTCGTGTGGTGGTGTGTGGTTGAGTGTGATGTGTGTGGTGGTGTGTGGTTGAGTGTGATGTTGTGTGGTGGTGTGATGTCGTGTGGTGGTGTGTGGTTGAGTGTGATGTCGTGTGGTGGTGTGTGGTTTGAGTGTGATGTCGTGTGGTGGTGTGTGATGTCGTGTGGTGGTGTGTGGTTGAGTGTGATGTGTGGTGGTGTGTGGTTGAGTGTGATGTCGTGTGGTGGTGTGTGGTCGTGTGGTGTGATGTTGTGTGGTGGTGTGTGTGGTTGAGTGTGATGTCGTGTGGTGGTGTGTGGTTGGTGTGTGGTTGAGTGTGATGTGTGGTGGTGTGTGGTTGAGTGTGATGTCGTGTGGTGGTGTGTGGTTGAGTGTGATGTGTGTGGTGGTGTGTGATGTCGTGGGTGGTGTGTGGTTGATGTGTGATGGTGGTGTGTGTGGTTAGGTGTGATGGTGTGGTGTGTGATGTCGTGTGGTGGTGTGTGGTTGTGATGTTGTGTGGTGGTGTTGATGTGTGATGGTGTGTGGTTGAGTGTGATGTCGTGTGGTGGTGTGTGGTTGAGTGTGATGTCGTGTGGTGGTGTGTGGTTGAGTGTGATGTCGTGGGTGGTGTGTGGTTGAGTGTGATGTCGTGTGGTGGTGTGTGGGTTGAGTGTGATGTCGTGTGGTGGTGTGTGATGTCGTGTGGTGGTGTGTGGTTGAGTGTGATGTCGTGTGGTGGTGTGTGGTTGAGTGTGATGTCGTGGTGGTGTGTGGTTGAGTGTGATGTCGTGTGGTGGTGTGTGGTTGAGTGTGATGTCGTGTGGTGGTGTGTGGTTGAGTGTGATGTCGTGTGGTGGTGTGGTTGAGTGTGATGTTGAGTGTGATGTCGTGTGGTGGTGTGTGGTTGAGTGTGATGTCGTGTGGTGGTGTGTGGTTGAGTGTGATGTCGTGTGGTGGTGTATGGTTGAGTGTGATGTCGTGTGGTGTGTGATGTGTGTGGTGGTGTGTGAGTGTGATGTCGTGTGGTGGTGTGTGGTTGAGTGTGATGTTGTGGTGGTGTGTGGTTGAGTGTGATGTCGTGTGGTGGTGTGGTTGAGTGTGATGTCGTGTGGTGGTGTGTGGTTGAGTGTGATGTCGTGTGGTGGTGTGTGATGTCGTGTGGTGGTGTGTGGTTGAGTGTGATGTCGTGTGGTGGTGTGTGGTTGAGTGTGATGTCGTGTGGTGGTGTGTGGTGTGATGTCGTGTGGTGGTGTGTGTGTGATGTGTCGTGTGGTGGTGTGTGGTTGAGTGTGATGTCGTGTGGTGGTGTGTGGTTGAGTGTGATGTCGTGTGGTGTGTGTTGAGTGTGATGTCGTGTGGTGGTGTGGTTGATGTGATGTCGTGTGGTGGTGTGGTTGAGTGTGATGTCGTGTGGTGTGTGTGTGTGATGTCGTGTGGTGGTGTGTGGTTGAGTGTGATGTCGTGTGGTGGTGTGTGGTTGAGTGTGATGTCGTGTGGTGGTGTGTGGTTGAGTGTGATGTGTGTGGTGGTGTATGGTTGTGTGTGATGTGTGTGGTGGTGTGGTTGAGTGTGATGTCGTGTGGTGGTGTGGTTGAGTGTGATGTCGTGTGGTGGTGTGTGGTTGAGTGTGATGTGCGTGTGGTGGTGTGTGGTTGAGTGTGATGTGTTAGTGTGTGGTGGTGTGTGGTTGAGTGTGATGTCGTGTGGTGGTGTGTGGTTGAGTGTGATGTCGTGTGGTGGTGTGTGGTTGAGTGTGATGTCGTGTGTGGTGTGTGGTTGAGTGTGATGTGTCGTGTGGTGGTGTGTGGTTGAGTGTGATGTCGTGTGGTGTGGTGAGTGTGATGTCGTGTGGTGGTGTATGGTTGAGTGTGATGTCGTGTGGTGTATGTGTGTGATGTCGTGTGGTGGTGTGTGGTTGAGTGTGATGTCGTGTGGTGGTGTGTGGTTGAGTGTGATGTGTATGTGTGGTGGTGTGTGGTTGAGTGTGATGTCGTGTGGTGGTGTGTGGTTGAGTGTGATGTCGTGTGGTGGTGTGTGGTTGAGTGTGATGTCGTGTGGTGGTGTGTGGTTGAGTGTGATGTCGTGTGGTGGTGTGTGGTTGAGTGTGATGTCGTGTGTGGTGTGTGGTTTGAGTGTGATGTCGTGTGGTGGTGTGTGGTTGAGTGTGATGTCGTGTGGTGGTGTGTGGTTGAGTGTGATGTCGTGTGGTGGTGTGTGGTTGAGTGTGATGTCGTGTGGTGGTGTGGTTGGTGTGATGTGTGATGTCGTGTGGTGGTGTGTGGTTGAGTGTGATGTCGTGTGGTGGTGTGTGATGTGTGTGGTGTGTGGTTGAGTGTGATGTCGTGTGGTGTTGTGTGATTGAGTGTGATGTGATGTGTGGTGGTGGTGTGGTTGAGTGTGATGTCGTGTGGTGGTGTGTGGTTGAGTGTGATGTGGTGTGGTGGTGTGTGGTTGAGTGTGATGTCGTGTGGTGGTGTGTGGTTGAGTGTGATGTCGTGTGGTGGTGTGTGGTTGAGTGTGATGTCGTGTGGTGGTGTGTGGTTGAGTGTGATGTCGTGTGGTGGTGTGTGGTTGAGTGTGATGTCGTGTGGTGGTGTGTGATGTGTGTGTGGTGGTGTGTGGTTGGTGGTGTGTGATGTCGTGTGGTGGTGTATGGTTGAGTGTGATGTCGTGTGGTGGTGTGTGGTTGAGTGTGATGTCGTGTGGTGGTGTGTGGTTGAGTGTGATGTCGTGTGGTGGTGTGTGGTTGGAGTGTGATGTCGTGTGGTGGTGTGTGGTTGAGTGTGATGTCGTGTGGTGGTGTGTGGTTGAGTGTGATGTCGTGTGGTGGTGTGGTTGAGTGTGATGTCGTGTGGTGGTGTGTGGTTGAGTGTGATGTCGTGTGGTAGTGTGTGGTTGAGTGTGATGTCGTGTGGTGGTGTGTGGTTGAGTGTGATGTCGTGTGGTGGTGTGTGGTTGAGTGTGATGTCGTGTGGTGGTGTGTGGTTGAGTGTGATGTCGTGTGGTGGTGTGTGGTTGAGTGTGATGTCGTGTGGTGGTGTGTGGTTGAGTGTGATGTCGTGTGGTGGTGTGATGGTGTGGTGATGTGTGTGGTGGTGTGTGATGTGTGGTGGTGTGTGGTTGAGTGTGATGTCGTGGTGGTGTGATGTGTGGTGGTGTGTGGTTGAGTGTGATGTCGTGTGGTGGTGTGGTGGTGTGAGTGTGATGTGTGTGTGTGGTGGTGTGTGGTTGAGTGTGATGTCGTGTGGTGGTGTGTGGTGTGATGTGTGTGGTGGTGTGTGATGTCGTGTGTGGTGTGTGGTTGAGTGTGATGTCGTGTGGTGGTGTGTGGTTGAGTGTGATGTCGTGTGGTGGTGTGTGTTGAGTGTGATGTCGTGGTGGTGTGTGTTGTGTGATGTCGTGTGGTGGTGTGGTTGAGTGTGATGTCGTGTGGTGGTGTGTGGTTGAGTGTGATGTCGTGTGGTGGTGTGTGGTTGAGTGTGATGTCGTGGTGGTGTGTGTTGAGTGTGATGTCGTGTGGTGGTGTGTGGTTGAGTGTGATGTCGTGTGGTGGTGTGTGGTTGTGGTGTGTGTGGTTGAGTGTGTGTGTGTGGTGTGTGGTTGAGTGTGATGTCGTGTGGTGGTGTGTGGTTGAGTGTGATGTCGTGTGGTGGTGTGTGGTTGAGTGTGATGTCGTGGTGGTGTGTGGTTGAGTGTGATGTCGTGTGGTGGTGTGTGGTTGAGTGTGATGTCGTGTGGTGGTGTGTGGTTGTGTGTGTGATGTCGTGTGGTGGTGTATGGTTGAGTGTGATGTCGTGTGGTGTGGGTTGAGTGTGATGTCGTGTGGTGGTGTGTGGTTGAGTGTGATGTCGTGTGGTGGTGTATGGTTGAGTGTGATGTCGTGTGGTGGTGTGTGGTTGAGTGTGATGTCGTGTGGTGGTGTTGTGTGTTGTGTGTGATGTCGTGTGGTGGTGTGTGGTTGAGTGTGATGTGTGTGGTGGTGTGTGGTTGAGTGTGATGGTGTGGTGGTGTGTGGTTGAGTGTGATGTCGTGTGGTGGTGTGTGTGTGTGATGTCGTGTGGTGGTGTGTGGTTGAGTGTGATGTCGTGGTGGTGTGTGGTTGAGTGTGATGTGTGTGGTGGTGTATGGTTGAGTGTGATGTCGTGTGGTGGTGTGTGGTTGAGTGTGATGTCGTGTGGTGTGTGTATGTGTGGTGTGTGTTGATGTGTGTGTGGTGGTGTGTGGTTGAGTGTGATGTCGTGTGGTGGTGTATGGTTGAGTGTGATGTCGTGTGGTGGTGTGTGGTTGAGTGTGATGTGTGGTGGTGGATGTCGTGTGGTGGTGTGTGGTGAGTGTGATGTCGTGTGGTGGTGTGTGGTTGAGTGTGTGATGTGTGGTGGTGTATGATGTCGTGTGGTGGTTGAGTGTGATGTCGTGTGGTGGTGTGTGTTGAGTGTGATGTCGTGGTGGTGGTGTATGATGTCGTGTGGTGGTGTGTGGTTGAGTGTGATGTCGTGTGGTGGTGTATGATGTCGTGTGGTGGTGTGTGGATGTCGTGTGGTGGTGTGTGGGTTGAGTGTGATGTTGTGGTGGTGTATGGTTGAGTGTGATGTCGTGTGGTGGTGTGTGGTTGAGTGTGATGTCGTGTGGTGGTGTATGGTTGAGTGTGATGTCGTGTGGTGGTGTGTGGTTGAGTGTGATGTCGTGTGGTGGTGTGTGGTTGAGTGTGATGTTGTGTGGTGGTGTGTGTGATGTTGTGGTGGTGATGATGTCGTGTGGTGGTGTGTGGTTGAGTGTGATGTCGTGTGGTGGTGTGGGTTGAGTGTGATGTCGTGTGGTGGTGTGTGGTTGAGTGTGATGTCGTGTGGTGGTGTATGGTTGAGTGTGGTGTGTGTGGTGTGGTTGAGTGTGATGTCGTGTGGTGGTGTGTGGTTGAGTGTGTGATGTCGTGTGGTGGTGTGTGATGTCGTGTGGTGGTGTGTGGTTGAGTGTGATGTCGTGTGGTGGTGTGTGGTTGAGTGTGATGTCGTGTGGTGGTGTGTTGAGTGTGATGTCGTGGGTGGTGTGTGGTTGAGTGTGATGTCGTGTGGTGGTGTGTGGTTGAGTGTGATGTCGTGTGGTGGTGTGTGGTTGAGTGTGATGTCGTGTGGTGGTGTGTGGTTGAGTGTGATGTCGTGTGGTGGTGTGTGGTTGAGTGTGATGTCGTGTGGTGGTGTGTGGTTGAGTGTGATGTCGTGTGGTGGTGTGTTGATGTGATGTGGTGTGTGGTGAGTGTGATGTCGTGTGGTGGTGTATGTCTTGTGAGTGATGTCGTGGTTGAGTGTGATGTCGTGTGGTGGTGTGATGGTGTGAGTGTGATGTCGTGTGGTGGTGTGTGGTTGAGTGTGATGTCGTGTGGTGGTGTGTGGGTTGAGTGTGATGTCGTGTGGTGGTGTATGGTTGAGTGTGATGTCGTGTGGTGGTGTGTGGTTGAGTGTGATGTCGTGTGGTGGTGTGTGGTTGAGGTGGTGTGTGGTTGTGTGATGTCGTGTGGTGGTGTGTGGTTGAGTGTGATGTCGTGTGGTGGTGTGTGGTTGAGTGTGATGTCGTGTGGTGGTGTGTGGTTGAGTGTGATGTCGTGTGGTGGTGTGTGGTTGAGTGTGATGTCGTGTGGTGGTGTATGGTTGAGTGTGATGTCGTGTGGTGGTGTGTGATGTCGTGTGGTGGTGTGTGGTTGAGTGTGATGTCGTGTGGTGGTGTGTGGTTGAGTGTGATGTCGTGTGGTGGTGTATGGTTGAGTGTGATGTCGTGTGGTATTGTATGGTTGAGTGTGATGTCGTGTGGTGGTGTATGGTTGAGTGTGATGTCGTGTGGTGGTGTATGGTTGAGTGTGATGTCGTGGTGGTGTATGGTTGAGTGTGATGTTGTGGTGGTGTGTGGTTGAGTGTGATGTCGTGTGGTAGTGTATGGTTGAGTGTGATGTCGTGTGGTGGTGTATGGTTGAGTGTGATGTCGTGTGGTGGTGTATGGTTGAGTGTGATGTCGTGTGGTGGTGTATGGTTGAGTGTGATGTCGTGTGGTGGTGTGTGGTTGAGTGTGATGTCGTGTGGTGGTGTATGATGTGATCCCGTGGTGGTGTGATGTGTGGTTGAGTGTGATGTCGTGTGGTGGTGTGTGGTTGAGTGTGATGTCGTGTGGTAGTGTATGGTTGAGTGTGATGTGTGGTGGTGTGTGGTGGTGGTGTATGGTTGAGTGTGGTGGTGTGTGGTTGGTGTGTGATGTCGTGTGGTGGTGTGTGGTTGAGTGTGATGTCGTGTGGTGTGTGTTGATGGTTGAGTGTGATGTCGTGTGGTGGTGTATGGTTGAGTGTGATGTCGTGTGGTGGTGTATGGTTGAGTGTGATGTCGTGTGGTGGTGTATGGTTGAGTGTGATGTCGTGTGGTAGTGTATGGTTGAGTGTGATGTGGTGTGTGGTGGTGTGTGGTTGAGTGTGATGTCGTGTGGTAGTGTGTGGTTGAGTGTGATGTCGTGTGGTGGTGTCTGGTTGAGTGTGATGTCGTGTGGTAGTGTATGGTTGAGTGTGATGTCGTGTGGTGGTGTATGGTTGAGTGTGATGTCGTGTGGTGGTGTGTGGTTGAGTGTGATGTCGTATGGTGGTGTGTGGTTGAGTGTGATGTCGTGTGGTGGTGTGTGATGTCGTGTGGTGGTGTGTGGTTGAGTGTGATGTCGTGTGGTGGTGTGTGGTTGAGTGTGATGTCGTGTGGTGGTGTGTGATGTCGTGTGGTGGTGTATGGTTGAGTGTGATGTCGTGTGGTGGTGTGTGATGTCGTGTAGTGGTGTGTGGTTGAGTGTGATGTCGTGTGGTGGTGTATGGTTGAGTGTGATGTCGTGTGGTGGTGTGTGGTTGAGTGTGATGTTGTGTGGTGGTGTATGGTTGAGTGTGATGTCGTGTGGTGGTGTGTGATGTCGTGTGGTGGTGTGTGGTTGAGTGTGATGTCGTGTGGTGGTGTGTGGTTGAGTGTGATGTCGTGTGGTGGTGTGTGGTTGAGTGTGATGTCGTGTGGTGGTGTGTGATGTCGATGTGATGTCGTGTTGAGTGTGATGTCGTGTGGTGGTGTGTGGTTGAGTGTGATGTCGTGTGGTGGTGTGTGGTTGAGTGTGATGTCGTGTGGTGGTGTGTGGTTGAGTGTGATGTCGTGTGGTGGTGTGTGGTTGAGTGTGATGTCGTGTGGTGGTGTGTGGTTGAGTGTGATGTCGTGTGGTGGTGTATGGTTGTGATGTCGTGTGGTGGTGTATGTCGTCGTGTGGTGGTGTATGGTTGAGTGTGATGTCGTGTGGTAGTGTGTGGTTGAGTGTGATGTCGTGTGGTGGTGTATGGTTGAGTGTGATGTCGTGTGGTGGTGTGTGGTTGAGTGTGATGTCGTGTGGTGGTGTGTGGTTGAGTGTGATGTCGTGTGGTGGTGTGTGGTTGAGTGTGATGTCGTGTGGTGGTGTGTGGTTGAGTGTGATGTCGTGTGGTGGTGTATGGTTGAGTGTGATGTCGTGTGGTGGTGTGTGGTTGAGTGTGATGTCGTGTGGTGGTGTATGGTTGAGTGTGATGTCGTGTGGTGGTGTGTGGTTGAGTGTGATGTCGTGTGGTGGTGTGTTGTGATGTCGTGTGGTGGTGTGGTTGATGTGATGTGTGGTGGTGTGTGGTTGAGTGTGATGTCGTGGTGGTGGTGTGGTTGAGTGTGATGTCGTGTGGTGGTGTGTGGTTGAGTGTGATGTCGTGTGGTGGTGTGTGGTTGAGTGTGATGTCGTGTGGTGGTGTGTGGTTGAGTGTGATGTCGTGTGGTGGTGTGTGGTTGAGTGTGATGTCGTGTGGTGGTGTGTGGTTGAGTGTGATGTCGTGTGGTGGTGTGTGGTTGAGTGTGATGTCGTGTGGTGGTGTATGGTTGAGTGTGATGTTGTGTGGTGGTGTGTGATGTCGTGTGGTGGTGTGTGGTTGAGTGTGATGTCGTGTGGTGGTGTGTGGTTGAGTGTGATGTCGTATGGTGGTGTGTGGTTGAGTGTGATGTCGTGTGGTGGTGTGTGGTTGAGTGTGATGTCGTGTGGTGGTGTGTGGTTGAGTGTGATGTCGTGTGGTGGTGTGTGGTTGAGTGTGATGTCGTGTGGTGGTGTGTGGTTGAGTGTGATGTCGTGTGGTGGTGTGTGGTTGAGTGTGATGTGGTGTGTGGTGGTGTGTGATGTCGTGTGGTGGTGTGTGGTTGAGTGTGATGTCGTGTGGTGGTGTGTGGTTGAGTGTGATGTCGTGTGGTAGTGTATGGTTGAGTGTGATGTCGTGTGGTGGTGTATGGTTGAGTGTGATGTCGTGTGGTGGTGTATGGTTGAGTGTGATGTGGTGGTGGTGGTGTATGGTGTGAGTGTGATGTCTTGTGGTGGTGTATGGTTGAGTGTGATGTCGTGTGGTGGTGTGTGGTTGAGTGTGATGTCGTGTGGTGGTGTGGGTTGAGTGTGATGTCGTGTGGTGGTGTATGGTTGAGTGTGATGTCGTGTGGTGGTGTATGGTTGAGTGTGATGTCGTGTGGTGGTGTGTGGTTGAGTGTGATGTCGTGGTGGTGTGTGGTTGAGTGTGATGTCGTGTGGTGGTGTGTGGTTGAGTGTGATGTCGTGTGGTGGTGTGTGGTTGAGTGTGATGTCGTGTGGTGGTGTGTGGTTGAGTGTGATGTCGTGTGGTGGTGTATGGTTGAGTGTGGTGTGTGTGGTTGAGTGTGATGTCGTGTGGTGGTGTGTGGTTGAGTGTGATGTCGTGTGGTGGTGTATGGTTGAGTGTGATGTCGTGTGGTGGTGTATGGTTGAGTGTGATGTCGTGTGGTGGTGTGTGGTTGAGTGTGATGTCGTGTGGTGGTGTGGTTGATGTGATGTCGTGTGGTGGTGTATGGTTGAGTGTGATGTCGTGTGGTGGTGTGTGGTTGAGTGTGATGTCGTGTGGTGGTGTGTGGTTGAGTGTGATGTCGTGTGGTGGTGTGATGGTTGAGTGTGATGTGATGTCCGGCATGTGGTGGTGTATGGTTGAGTGTGATGTCGTGTGGTGGTGTATGGTTGAGTGTGATGTCGTGTGGTGGTGTGTGGTTGAGTGTGTAGTGTGTGTGGTTGAGTGTGATGTCGTGTGGTGGTGTGTGGTTGAGTGTGATGTCGTGTGGTGGTGTGTGATGTCGTGTGGTGGTGTGTGGTTGAGTGTGATGTCGTGTGGTGGTGTGTGGTTGAGTGTGATGTCGTGTGGTGGTGTGTGATGTCGTGTGGTGGTGTGTGGTTGAGTGTGATGTCGTGTGGTGGTGTGTGATGTCGATGTGTGTGGTGTGTGGTTGAGTGTGATGTCGTGTGGTGGTGTATGGTTGAGTGTGATGTCGTGGTGGTGTGTGGTTGAGTGTGATGTCGTGTGGTGGTGTATGGTTGAGTGTGATGTCGTGTGGTGGTGTGTGGTGAGTGTGATGTCGTGTGGTGGTGTGTGGTTGAGTGTGATGTCGTGTGGTGGTGTGTGGTTGAGTGTGATGTCGTGTGGTGGTGTGTGGTTGAGTGTGATGTCGTGTGGTGGTGTGTGATGTCGTGTGGTGGTGTGTGGTTGAGTGTGATGTCGGTGGTGGTGTGTGGTTGAGTGTGATGTCGTGTGGTGGTGTGTGGCTGAGTGTGATGTCGTGTGGTGGTGTGTGGTTGAGTGTGATGTCGTGGTGGTGTGGGTTGAGTGTGATGTCGTGTGGTGGTGTGTGGTTGAGTGTGATGTCGTGTGGTGGTGTGTGGTTGAGTGTGATGTCGTGTGGTGGTGTATGGTTGAGTGTGATGTCGTGTGGTGGTGTATGGTTGAGTGTGATGTCGTGTGGTGGTGTATGGTTGAGTGTGATGTCGTGTGGTGGTGTGTGGTTGAGTGTGATGTCGTGTGGTGGTGTGTGGTTGAGTGTGATGTCGTGTGGTGGTGTATGGTTGAGTGTGATGTCGTGTGGTGGTGTGGGTTGAGTGTGATGTCGTGTGGTGGTGTGTGGTTGAGTGTGATGTCGTGTGGTGGTGTATGGTTGAGTGTGATGTCGTGTGGTGGTGTGTGGTTGAGTGTGATGTCGTGTGGTGTGGGTTGAGTGTGATGTCGTGGTGGTGTGTGGTTGAGTGTGATGTCGTGTGGTGGTGTGTTGATGTGTTGGTGGTGTGTGTGATGTCGTGTGGTGGTGTGTGGTTGAGTGTGATGTCGTGTGGTGGTGTGTGGTTGAGTGTGATGTCGTGTGGTGGTGTGTGGTTGAGTGTGATGTCGTGGTGGTGGTGTGTGGTTGAGTGTGATGTGTGATGTCGTGTGGTGGTGTGTGGTTGAGTGTGATGTCGTGTGGTGGTGTGTGGTTGAGTGTGATGTCGTGTGGTGGTGTATGGTGAGTGTGAGTGTGATGTCGTGGTGGTGTGTGATGTCGTGTGGTGGTGTGTGGTTGAGTGTGATGTCGTGTGGTGGTGTGTGGTTGAGTGTGATGTCGTGTGGTGGTGTGGTTGAGTGTGATGTCGTGTGGTGGTGTATGGTTGTGTGATATTGGTGGTGTGTGATGTCGTGGTGGTGTGTGGTTGAGTGTGATGTCGTGTGGTGGTGTGTGGTTGAGTGTGATGTCGGTGGTGTGTGGTTGAGTGTGATGTCGTGTGGTGGTGTGTGGTTGAGTGTGATGTCGTGTGGTGGTGTGTGATGTCGTGTGGTGGTGTGTGGTTGAGTGTGATGTCGTGTGGTGGTGTGGTTGAGTGTGATGTCGTGTGGTGGTGTGTGGTTGAGTGTGATGTCGTGTGGTGGTGTGTGGTGTGTGTTGAGTGTGATGTCGTGTGGTGGTGTGTGGTTGAGTGTGATGTCGTGTGGTGGTGTGTGGTTGAGTGTGATGTCGTGTGGTGGTGTATGGGTTGAGTGTGATGTCGTGTGGTGGTGTGGTGGTTGAGTGTGATGTCGTGTGGTGGTGTATGGTTGAGTGTGATGTCGTGTGGTGGTGTGTGGTTGAGTGTGATGTCGTGTGGTGGTGTGTGGTTGAGTGTGATGTCGTGTGGTGGTGTGTGGTTGAGTGTGATGTCGTGTGGTGGTGTGTGGTTGAGTGTGATGTCGTGTGGTGGTGTGTGGTTGAGTGTGATGTCGTGTGGTGGTGTGTGGTTGAGTGTGATGTCGTGTGGTGGTGTATGGTTGAGTGTGATGTCGTGTGGTGGTGTGTGGTTGAGTGTGATGTCGTGTGGTGGTGTGTGGTTGAGTGTGATGTCGTGTGGTGGTGTGGTTGAGTGTGATGTCGTGTGGTGGTGTATGGTTGAGTGTGATGTCGTGGTGGTGGTGTGTGATGTTGGTGTGTGATGTGATGTGTGTGGTGGTGTGTGGTTGAGTGTGATGTCGTGTGGTGGTGTGTGGTTGAGTGTGATGTCGTGGTGGTGTGTGGTTGAGTGTGATGTCGTGTGGTGGTGTGTGGTTGAGTGTGATGTCGTGTGGTGGTGTGTGGTTGAGTGTGATGTCGTGTGGTGGTGTATGGTTGAGTGTGATGTCGTGTGGTGGTGTGTGGTTGAGTGTGATGTCGTGTGGTGGTGTGTGGTTGAGTGTGATGTCGTGTGGTGGTGTATGGTTGAGTGTGATGTCGTGTGGTGGTGTGTGGTTGAGTGTGATGTCGTGTGGTGGTGTGTGGTTGAGTGTGATGTCGTGTGGTGGTGTGTGGTTGAGTGTGATGTCGTGTGGTGGTGTGTGGTTGAGTGTGATGTCGTGTGGTGGTGTGTGGTTGAGTGTGATGTCGTGTGGTGGTGTGTGATGTCGTGTGTGGTGGTGTGTGAGTGATGTTGTGTGGTGGTGTGTGGTTGAGTGTGATGTCGTGTGGTGGTGTGTGGTTGAGTGTGATGTCGTGTGGTGGTGTGTGGTTGAGTGTGATGTCGTGTGGTGGTGTGTGGTTGAGTGTGATGTCGTGTGGTGGTGTGTGGTTGAGTGTGATGTCGTGTGGTGGTGTGTGGTTGAGTGTGATGTCGTGTGGTGGTGTGTGGTTGAGTGTGATGTCGTGTGGTGGTGTGTGGTTGAGTGTGATGTCGTGTGGTGGTGTGTGGTTGAGTGTGATGTCGTGTGGTGGTGTGGTTGAGTGTGATGTCGTGTGGTGTGTGGTTGAGTGTGATGTCGTGTGGTGGTGTGGGTTGAGTGTGATGTCGTGTGGTGGTGTGTGGTTGAGTGTGATGTCGTGTGGTGGTGTGTGGTTGAGTGTGATGTCGTGTGGTGGTGTGTGGTTGAGTGTGATGTCGTGTGGTGGTGTGTGGTTGAGTGTGATGTCGTGTGGTGGTGTATGGTTGAGTGTGATGTCGTGTGGTGGTGTGTGGTTGAGTGTGATGTCGTGTGGTGGTGTGGCTGAGTGGTTGAGGTGATGTCGTGTGGTGGTGTGTTGAGTGTGATGTCGTGTGGTGGTGTGTGGTTGAGTGTGATGTCGTGTGGTGGTGTGTGTGGTTGAGTGTGATGTCGTGTGGTGGTGTGTGGTTGAGTGTGATGTCGTGTGGTGGTGTGTGGTTGAGTGTGATGTCGTGTGGTGGTGTGGTTGAGTGTGATGTCGTGTGGTGGTGTGGTTGAGTGTGATGTCGTGTGGTGGTGTGTGGTTGAGTGTGATGTCGTGTGGTGGTGTGTGGTTGAGTGTGATGTCGTGTGGTGGTGTGTGGTTGAGTGTGATGTCGTGTGGTGGTGTGTGGTTGAGTGTGATGTCGTGTGGTGGTGTGTGGTTGAGTGTGATGTCGTGGTGGTGTGTGGTTGAGTGTGATGTCGTGGTGGTGTGTGTGTGTGGTGGTTGAGTGTGATGTGATGTGTGGTGGTGTGGGTTGAGTGTGATGTCGTGTGGTGGTGTGTGGTTGAGTGTGATGTCGTGTGGTGGTGTGTGGTTGAGTGTGATGTCGTGTGGTGGTGTGTGGTTGAGTGTGATGTCGTGTGGTGGTGTATGGTTGAGTGTGATGTCGTGGTGGTGGTGTGGTTGAGTGTGATGTCGTGTGGTGGTGTGTGGTTGAGTGTGATGTCGTGTGGTGGTGTGTGGTTGAGTGTGATGTCGTGTGGTGGTGTGGGTTGAGTGTGATGTCGTGTGGTGGTGTGTGGTTGAGTGTGATGTCGTGTGGTGGTGTGTGGTTGAGTGTGATGTCGTGTGGTGGTGTGTGGTTGAGTGTGATGTCGTGTGGTGGTGTGTGGTTGAGTGTGATGTCGTGTGGTGGTGTATGGTTGAGTGTGATGTCGTGTGGTGGTGTATGGTTGAGTGTGATGTCGTGTGGTGGTGTATGGTTGAGTGTGATGTCGTGTGGTGGTGTGTGGTTGAGTGTGATGTCGTGTGGTGGTGTATGGTTGAGTGTGATGTCGTGTGGTGGTGGTGTATGGTTGAGTGTGATGTCGTGTGGTGGTGTGTGGTTGAGTGTGATGTCGTGTGGTGTGTGGGTTGAGTGTGATGTCGTGTGGTGGTGTGTGGTTGAGTGTGATGTCGTGTGGTGGTGTGGGTTGAGTGTGATGTCGTGTGGTGGTGGTGTGTGGTTGAGTGTGATGTCGTGGTGGTGGTGTGTGGTTGAGTGTGATGTCGTGGTGGTGTGATGGTGTGGTGGTGTGTGGTTGAGTGTGATGTCGTGTGGTGGTGTGTGGTTGAGTGTGATGTCGTGTGGTGGTGTGTGGTTGAGTGTGATGTCGTGGTGGTGTGTGGTTGAGTGTGATGTCGTGTGATGGTGTGTGGTTGAGTGTGATGTCGTGTGGTGGTGTGTGGTTGAGTGTGATGTCGTGTGGTGGTGTATGGTTGAGTGTGATGTCGTGTGGTGGTGTGTGGTTGAGTGTGATGTCGTGTGGTGGTGGTTGAGTGTGATGTCGTGTGGTGGTGTGTGGTTGAGTGTGATGTCGTGTGGTGGTGTGTGTGGTTGAGTGTGATGTCGTGTGGTGGTGTGTGGTTGAGTGTGATGTCGTGTGGTGGTGTGGGTTGAGTGTGATGTCGATGTGGTGGTGGTGGTGAGTGTGATGTCGTGTGGTGGTGGTGTGTGGTTGAGTGTGATGTCGTGTGGTGGTGTGTGGTTGAGTGTGATGTCGTGTGGTGGTGTGGTTGAGTGTGATGTCGTGTGGTGGTGTATGATGTGTGTGGTGGTGTGTGGTTGAGTGTGATGTCGTGTGGTGGTGTGTGGTTGAGTGTGATGTCGTGTGGTGGTGTATGGTTGAGTGTGATGTCGTGTGGTGGTGTGTGGTTGAGTGTGATGTCGTGTGGTGGTGTGGTTGAGTGTGATGTCGTGTGGTGGTGTGTGGTTGAGTGTGATGTCGTGTGGTGGTGTGTGGTTGAGTGTGATGTCGTGTGGTGGTGTGTGGTTGAGTGTGATGTCGTGTGGTGGTGTGTGGTTGAGTGTGATGTCGTGTGGTGGTGTATGGTTGAGTGTGATGTCGTGTGGTGGTGTATGGTTGAGTGTGATGTCGTGTGGTGGTGTGTGGTTGAGTGTGATGTCGTGTGGTGGTGTGTGGTTGAGTGTGATGTCGTGTGGTGGTGGTGTGTGATGTGTGTGATGTGTGTGGTTGAGTGTGATGTCGTGTGGTGTGAGTGTCGTGTGGTGGTGTGTGGTTGAGTGTGATGTCGTGTGGTGGTGTGTGGTTGAGTGTGATGTCGTGGTGGTGGTGTGTGGTTGAGTGTGATGTGATGTGGTGGTGTGTGGTGAGTGTGATGTCGTGGTGGTGGTGTGATGTCGTGTGGTGGTGTGTGGTTGAGTGTGATGTCGTGTGGTGGTGTGTGGTTGAGTGTGATGTCGTGTGGTGGTGTGAGTGTGATGTCGTGTGGTGGTGTGTGGTTGAGTGTGATGTGTGTGGTGTGTGGTTGAGTGTGATGTCGTGTGGTGGTGTGTGGTTGAGTGTGATGTCGTGTGGTGGTGTATGGTTGAGTGTGATGTCGTGTGGTGGTGTGTGGTTGAGTGTGATGTCGTGGTGGTGTGTGGTTGAGTGTGATGTCGTGTGGTGGTGTGTGGTGAGTGTGATGTGGTGTGGTGGTTGAGTGTGATGTCGTGTGGTGGTGTGTGGTTGAGTGTGATGTCGTGTGGTGGTGGTTGAGTGGTTGAGGTGTGTGATGTCGTGTGGTGGTGTGTGGTTGAGTGTGATGTCGTGTGGTGGTGTGTGGTTGAGTGTGATGTCGTGTGGTGGTGTGTGGTTGAGTGTGATGTCGTGTGGTGGTGTATGGTTGAGTGTGATGTCGTGTGGTGGTGTGTGGTTGAGTGTGATGTCGTGTGGTGGTGTGTGGTGAGTGTGATGTCGTGTGGTGTGTGTGATGTGTGTGGTGGTGTGTGGTTGAGTGTGATGTCGTGTGGTGGTGTGTGGTTGAGTGTGATGTCGTGTGGTGGTGTGTGGTTGAGTGTGATGTCGTGTGGTGGTGTGTGTGTGATGTCGTGGTGGTGTGAGTGTGATGTCGTGGTGGTGTATGGTTGAGTGTGATGTCGTGTGGTGGTGTGTGGTTGAGTGTGATGTCGTGTGGTGGTGTGTGGTTGAGTGTGATGTCGTGTGGTGGTGTGTGGTTGAGTGTGATGTCGTGTGGTGGTGTGTGGTTGAGTGTGATGTGTGGTGGTGTGTGGTGAGTGTGATGTGAGTGAGTGTGTCGTGTGGTGGTGTGGTTGAGTGTGATGTCGTGTGGTGGTGGTGTGTGGTTGAGTGTGATGTCGTGTGGTGGTGTATGGTTGAGTGTGATGTCGTGTGGTGGTGTGTGGTTGAGTGTGATGTCGTGGTGGTGTGTGTTGAGTGTGATGTCGTGGTGGTGTGGTTGAGTGTGATGTCGTGTGGTGGTGTGTGGTTGAGTGTGATGTCGTGTGGTGGTGTGTGGTTGAGTGTGATGTCGTGTGGTGGTGTGGTTGAGTGTGATGTCGTGTGGTGGTGTATGGTTGAGTGTGATGTCGTGTGGTGGTGTGTGGTTGAGTGTGATGTCGTGTGGTGGTGTGTGGTTGAGTGTGATGTCGTGTGGTGGTGTGTGGTTGAGTGTGATGTCGTGTGGTGGTGTGTGAGTTGTGTGAGTGTGATGTCGTGGTGGTGTGTGGTTGAGTGTGATGTCGTGTGGTGTGTGTGTTGAGTGTGATGTCGTGTGGTGGTGTGTGGTTGAGTGTGATGTCGTGTGGTGGTGTGTGGTTGAGTGTGATGTCGTGTGGTGGTGGTGGTTGAGTGTGTCGTGGTGGTGTGTGATGTCGTGGTGGTGTGTGGTTGAGTGTGATGTCGTGTGGTGGTGTGTGGTTGAGTGTGATGTCGTGTGTGGTGGTGTGGTTGAGTGTGATGTCGTGTGGTGGTGTGTGGTTGAGTGTGATGTCGTGTGTGTGTGGTGGTGGTGGTTGAGTGTGATGTCGTGTGGTGGTGTGTGGTTGAGTGTGATGTCGTGTGGTGGTGTGTGGTTGAGTGTGATGTCGTGTGGTGGTGTGTGGTTGAGTGTGATGTCGTGTGGTGGTGTGTGGTTGAGTGTGATGTCGTGTGGTGGTGTGTGGTTGAGTGTGATGTCGTGTGGTGGTGTGTGGTTGAGTGTGATGTCGTGTGGTGGTGTGTGTTGAGTGTGATGTCGTGTGGTGGTGTGTGGTTGAGTGTGATGTCGTGTGGTGGTGTGTGGTTGAGTGTGATGTCGTGTGGTGGTGTGTGGTTGAGTGTGATGTCGTGTGGTGGTGTGTGGTTGAGTGTGATGTCGTGTGGTGGTGTGTGGTTGAGTGTGATGTCGTGGTGGTGGTGTGATGTGTGTGGTGTGTGTGGTTGAGTGTGATGTCGTGTGGTGGTGTGTGATGTCGTGTGGTGGTGTGTGGTTGAGTGTGATGTCGTGTGGTGGTGTGTGGTTGAGTGTGATGTCGTGTGGTGGTGTGTGGTTGAGTGTGATGTCGTGTGGTGGTGTGGTTGAGTGTGATGTCGTGTGGTGGTGTGTGGGTTGAGTGTGATGTCGTGGTGGTGGTGGTTGATGTCGTGATGTGTGTGGTGTGTGATGGTTGGTGTGATGTCGTGTGGTGGTGTGTGGTTGAGTGTGATGTCGTGTGGTGGTGTGTGGTTGAGTGTGATGTCGTGTGGTGGTGTGTGGTTGAGTGTGATGTCGTGTGGTGGTGTGTGGTTGAGTGTGATGTCGTGTGGTGGTGTGTGTGATGATGTCGTGTGGTGGTGTGTGGTTGAGTGTGATGTCGTCGGTGGTGGTGGTGTGTGATGTCGTGTGTGATGTCGTGTGGTGGTGTATGGTTGAGTGTGATGTCGTGTGGTGGTGTGTGGTTGAGTGTGATGTCGTGTGGTGGTGTGTGGTTGAGTGTGATGTCGTGTGGTGGTGTGTGGTTGAGTGTGATGTGGTGTGGTGGTGTGTGGTGTGAGTGTGATGTCGTGTGGTGGTGTGTGGTTGAGTGTGATGTCGTGTGGTGGTGTGGTTGAGTGTGATGTCGTGTGGTGGTGTGTGGTTGAGTGTGATGTCGTGTGGTGGTGTGTGGTTGAGTGTGATGTCGTGTGGTGGTGTGTGGTTGAGTGTGATGTCGTGTGGTGGTGTGGTTGAGTGTGATGTCGTGTGGTGGTGTGTGGTTGAGTGTGATGTCGTGTGGTGGTGGTTGAGTGTGATGTCGTGTGGTGGTGTGTGGTTGAGTGTGATGTCGTGTGGTGGTGTGTGGTTGAGTGTGATGTCGTGTGGTGGTGTGTGGTTGAGTGTGATGTCGTGTGGTGGTGTGTGGTTGAGTGTGATGTGTGTGGTGGTGTGTGTGGTGGTGTGTGATGTCGTGTGGTGGTGTGTGGTTGAGTGTGATGTCGTGTGGTGGTGTGTGGTTGAGTGTGATGTCGTGTGGTGGTGGTGTGTGGTTGAGTGTGATGTCGTGGTGGTGGTGTGTGGTTGAGTGTGATGTCGTGTGGTGGTGTGTGGTTGAGTGTGATGTCGTGGTGGTGGTGGTTGAGTGTGATGTCGTGGTGGTGTGTGGTTGAGTGTGATGTCGTGTGGTGGTGTGTGGTTGAGTGTGATGTCGTGTGGTGGTGTGTGGTTGAGTGTGATGTCGTGTGGTGGTGTGTGGTTGAGTGTGATGTCGTGTGGTGGTGTGTGGTTGAGTGTGATGTCGTGTGGTGAGTGTGATGTCGTGTGGTGGTGTGTGGTTGAGTGTGATGTCGTGTGGTGGTGTGTGGTTGAGTGTGATGTCGTGTGGTGGTGTGTGATGTGTGGTGGTGTGTGGTTGAGTGTGATGTCGTGTGGTGGTGTGTGGTTGAGTGTGATGTCGTGGTGGTGGTGGTGTGATGTCGTGTGGTGGTGTGTGGTTGAGTGTGATGTCGGTGGTGGTGTGTGGTTGAGTGTGATGTCGTGTGGTGGTGTGATGTCGTGTGGTGGTGTGTGGTTGAGTGTGATGTCGTGTGGTGGGTTGAGTGTGATGTCGTGTGGTGGTGTGTGGTTGAGTGTGATGTCGTGTGGTGGTGTGTGGTTGAGTGTGATGTCGTGTGGTGGTGTGTGGTTGAGTGTGATGTCGTGTGTGGTGTGTGGTGAGTGTGATGTCGTGTGGTGGTGTGTGGTTGAGTGTGATGTCGTGTGGTGGTGTGTGGTTGAGTGTGATGTCGTGTGGTGGTGTGTGGTTGAGTGTGATGTCGTGTGGTGGTGTGTGGTTGAGTGTGATGTCGTGTGGTGGTGTGTGGTTGAGTGTGATGTGATGTCGTGTGGTGGTGTGTGGTTGAGTGTGATGTCGTGTGGTGGTGTGTGGTTGAGTGTGATGTCGTGTGGTGGTGTGGTTGAGTGTGATGTCGTGTGGTGGTGTGTGGTTGAGTGTGATGTCGTGTGGTGGTGTGTGGTTGAGTGTGATGATGTCGGTGTGGTGGTGTGTGGTTGGTGTGTGATGTCGTGTGGTGTGATGGTGTGGTGGTGTGTGGTTGAGTGTGATGTGTGTGGTGGTGTGTGATGTCGTGGTGGTGGTGGTGTGTGGTTGGTGTGATGATGTCGTGTGGTGGTGTGAGTTGAGTGTGATGTGATGTCGTGTGGTGGTGTGTGGTTGAGTGTGATGTCGTGTGGTGGTGTGTGGTTGAGTGTGATGTCGTGTGGTGGTGTATGGTTGAGTGTGATGTCGTGTGGTGGTGTGTGGTTGAGTGTGATGTCGTGTGGTGGTGTATGATGTCGTGTGGTGGTGTGTGGTTGAGTGTGATGTCGTGTGGTGGTGTGTGGTTGAGTGTGATGTTGTGTGGTGGTGTGTGGTTGAGTGTGATGTCGTGTGGTGAAGTAACCGTATTATAAAAGGTGGTATTGGTATTTGTGTTAGTACTGTGTGTTAGTACTGTGTGCTTTGGGTAGAGTGTGTTAGTACTGTGTGTTAGTTCTGTGTGTTAGTACTGTGTGTTAGTACTGTGTGTTAGTACTGTGTGTTAGTACTGTGTGCTTTGGGTAGTGTGTGTTAGTACTGTGTGCTTTGGGTAGAGTGTGTTAGTACTGTGTGTTAGTACTGTGTGTTAGTACTGTGTGTTAGTACTGTGTGCTTTGGGTAGTGTGTGTTAGTACTGTGTGCTTTGGGTAGAGTGTGTTAGTACTGTGTGTTAGTACTGTGTGCTATGGGTACTGTGTGTTAGTACTGTGTGCTATGGGTAGTGTGTGTTAGTACTGTATGTTAGTACTGTGTGCTATGGGTAGAGTGTGTTAGTACTGTGTGTTAGTACTGTGCGCTATGGGTAGAGTGTGTTAGTACTGTGTGTTAGTACTGTGTGTTATGGATAATGTGTGTTATTACTGTGTGTTATGGGTGGTTTGTGTTTGTCCTGTGTGTTAGTACTGTGTGCTATGGGTAGTGTGTGTTAGTACTGTATGTTAGTACTGTGTGCTTTGGGTAGAGTGTGTTAGTACTTTGTGTTAGTACTGTGCGCTATGGGTAGAGTGTGTTAGTACTGTGTGTTATGGATAATGTGTGTTATTACTGTGTGTTATGGGTGGTTTGTGTTTGTCCTGTGTGTTAGTACCGTGTGCTATGGGTAGAGTGTGTTAGTAATGTGTGTTAGTGCTGTGTGTTAGTACTGTGTGCTATGGGTAGAGTGTATTAGTACTGTGTGTTAGTACTGTGTGCTATGGTAGTGTGTGTTAGTACTGTGTATTAGTACTGTGTGCTATGGGTAGAGTGTATTAGTACTGTGTGCTATAGGTAGAGTGTGTAAGTACTGTGTGCTATGGGTAGAGTGTGTAAGTACTGTGTGCTATGGGTAGTGTGTGTTAGTGCTGTGTGTTAGTACTGTGTGCTATGGGTAGTGTGTGTTAGTACTGTGTGTTAGTACTGTGTGCTATGGGTAGAGTGTATTATTACTGTGTGCTATGGGTAGAGTGTGTTAGTACTGTGTGTTAGTACTGTGTGCTATGGGTAGTGTGTGTTAGTACTGTGTGCTATGGGTAGTGTGTGTTAGTACTGTGTGTTAGTACTGTGTGCTATGGGTAGTCTGTGTGAGTACTGTGTGTTAGTACTGTGTGCTATGGGTAGTGTGTGTTAGTACTGTGTGTTAGTACTGTGTGCTATGGGTAGTGTGTGTTAGTACTGTGTGTTAGTACTGTGTGTGGGTACTGTGTGCTATGGGTAGTGTGTGTTAGTACTGTGTGTTTTGGGTAGAGTGTGTTAGTACTGTGTGTTAGTACTGTGTGCTATGGGTAGAGTGTATTAGTACTGTGTGCTTAGTACTGTGTGTTACTAATGGGTGGTGTCTGTCTGTGTGAGCCTCTTCCTGTGTTAGTACTGTGTATCTGGGTAGTGTGTGAATAGTACTGTGTGTATAGTACTGTGTGCTATGGGTAGTGTGTGTTAGTACTGGGTGTGTTAGTACTGTGTGTTAGTACTGTGTTAGTCACCTTCTGATGGGTACTGTCTGCAGTGTTAGCCTCTTCCTGTGTGTCTGGGTATTTGTGTTAGTACTTTGTGTTAGTCACCTTCTGATAGTACTTTGTGTTAGTCTTTTGTGGTAGTACTGTGTGACTCTGGGTAGAGTGTAAATTAGTGGTAATATGTGCTATAGTTAGTTACCTTCTAATAAGAGGTGGTGTCTGCAGTGTGAGCCTCTTCCTGGTTACAGAGGACTCTGGGTATTGTAGTGTAAATGAATAGAGTGGTAATATATAGTATAGTTAGTCACCTTCTGATAAGAGGTGGTGTCTGCAGTGTGAGCCTCTTCCTGGTTACAGAGGACTCTGGCTATTGTAGTGTAAATGAATAGAGTGGTAATATATAGTATAGTTAGTCACCTTCTGATAAGAGGTGGTGTCTGCAGTGTGAGCCTCTTCCTGGTTACAGAGGACTCTGGGTATTGTAGTGTAAATGAATAGAGTGGTAATATATAGTATAGTTAGTCACCTTCTGATAAGAGGTGGTGCTGCAGTGTGAGCCTCTTCCTGGTTACAGAGGACTCTGGGTATTGTAGTGTAAATGAATAGAGTGGTAATATATAGTATAGTTAGTCACCTTCTGATAAGAGGTGGTGTCTGCAGTGTGAGCCTCTTCCTGGTTGCGTAAGACTCTCTGTGTGTCCAGGTTGAGTCCTTCTAGCTGCTGGATGAGCTGGGCCTGCTCTGCAGCATGTTCACTACTCTGTCTGTACAGGGCCTGCACCTCCTGCAGCTCACGCCTGCGTAGAAACACACACACAACGCAACATCAAATACCTACTATACAAACATATTCAAAATATAAAGAATTAGTGGCATAATGACACAAGACGTTACTAAAGTACAATGACATCTTCAATCACTTCTAACACACAGAGTGTTTCCCTGAGCCGCATGTGACTGGCTGACATCTCTCAGTGACACCACGTTAAGACACAGAGTAGTTAAAAAAGGTGAGATTACCCACAAAGGCTCCTGGGTTTTCACCGTTTTATCATATTGACTAAAGCTTAGCCAAAGCCTGCACCATTTCCCCTCCTCTCTCCCCGACTCTGCCTCTCCAAAGCTCTCCAAAGCACATCTGGTATGCAGGGCTTATCAACTGGTTCTAGACGAGGATGTGTGTGTCGCCTCAGAGCCTCGGGGTGGAGAGACGGCTAGAGCCTCTCGCACACACTGAGCAGTTGGGAGCACACACTCACACACACACTACTCTAAACGGGTTTAACTGAGACTGTGGTGGATAATGAAAGCCACATAAAAGTACATCTAATTTAGCAAGATTATAAATTGATATTGGACATATTTTAATTGAGGGTCATTTCACTGTACAATTTATACTTACAAGGTATACAAAAACAACACGACAGACCAATTTGAATGCATGAAAAATATTGCCTGTGACATTTACGTCATTGTGCATTGTATCCATGACGATGCCAAATCACAGACGTCATGGCACATCGCACAGCAGTTTACATTTATTTTTAATGCAAGGTGTCCAAGAGTGACCTGAAAGGCGTCTGTCACATACAATGTATTTTTATAATGTTTTATTATCTGACCCGAGTTGGGTGACGTGTTGGTCCCTCTGTGCCACCTCCTTCTGCCTGGAGGAGAGGAGGTCTGTCAGGCTGCTGCACTGACCCTGAAGGTCTGCCACCTGCCTCTGGGCATCGCTCAGATCACCCTCCATCTCCTGCCATGGTGGAGGACAAGAAGAGGACTATCAGTCAATCAATCAACTAATCAAATGTACTTGTGTCTGTTAACAGCAACAGTCGTCACAAAAACATGCTGTAAAGTCCACAGACCACAGGTGTCAAACTCATTCCACTAAGAGTCGAGTGTCTGTGGCTTTTCGCTCCTCCCTTGTACTTGATTGATGAATGAAGGTCACTGATTAGTAAGGAACTCCCCTCACCTGGTTGTCTAGGTCTTCACTGAAAGGAAAAACCTAAAAGCAGCAGACACTAGGCCCTCCAGGGAATTGGTTTTACACCCCTGGTCTAGAGGAAGCTGCACGACTCTGTTTTGTGTTTGTTCAACAAATGACGGTGACCGTTTGTATTCCTCAGTGGATTTGGTAAAGGCTTGGTGTTCCTGTTCCTAAATGAGCTTCAGAACGGCGTAGATGTGCTAATACAGGTGAAAACAACGGCCAGAGGCCAGGACACAGTGTATGACCCGTCTCTACCCTGACGGAGTCCTCTAACACGTTACGTGTTGATGTTGTGTTGCTGGACTCCACTAATGGCCAAACAACTCTTACCATTAAGAGGCAGAGACATAAGAGGTCTGAGAGTGTCTGAGCACTGAGGGTCATCTTAAAACTTCACAAGAGACTCTCTCCTTTTAACGAGAGGCTACAATTACAGCGGGGCAGACCCGGCCGCCTGGCTTCAAACACACAGGGGGCATCGGGACAAGTCTGACTGTAATTAAAAACAGCTTCAATCACCGACGCCGGTGAAATTAATGGCCGCAATTTAATGGCAGCAAATTAGCCACCGTGAAAGTGAAAGATAGCGCTAAGGATGTAGCGATAACACTACTAGTAAATAAACTAAATCAGTGCATAGTTGTGACTTCTTGTAACTTTTTAATGTTCCAATCTTGAACAGACTTATCGTTCTAAATTGGTGTGGAATCCTTGTGCATTCCATGTGTTCCATCCATCTCTCAGAGTTGCATGGTATTAAAGCCTGGTCAGGAGCAGAGCCAGGTGAGTGTCTGTCTGTCTGTGTCTGGTGATGTGATTGATGTGCGTAGTGGAGTTGTTACTCGGGACTGGCCCTGTCATAATTACACCCTGGCCCTGACTTATTCAAAGCCCTCTCTTTCTCTCTCCTCCTCCTTCCCTCCCTCTCTGCCTGTCTCTCTGTCTGCCTGTCACTCTCTCTGTCTGCCTCTCTCTCTCTCTGTCTGCCTCTCTCCCTCTCTGTCTGCCTCTCTCCCTCTCTGTCTGCCTCTCTCTCTCTCTGTCTGCCTCTCTCTCTCTCTGTCTGCCTCTCTCTCTCTGTCTGCCTCTCTCTCTGTCTGCCTCTCTCTCTTTCTGCCTCTCTCTCTTTCTGCCTCTCTCTCTCTGCCTGCCTGTTTCTTTCTGTCTGCTTGTCTCTCTCTGTCTACCTGTCTCTCTCTCTGTCTGCCTTTTTCTCTCTGCCTGCCTGTCTCTCTCTCTCTGTCTGCCTGCGTGTTCGAGCCTCTGTGCTGTGTGCGTCCACGAAGCCCCCCCCAAACTCTACTATTGATGGGCAGTTGTGTTCTGTTCCAAGAGGAGAGTGGGAAGGGTAGTGGTGGTAGTGGCGGTCTCCTGTGGGTTGACACTGATTGGTTGTCTGACTGTTTGAACAACATGTGTCCAACGTGCTGCTGTGGTGATTCTTTTGTTGCAAGGCGGATTAGAGTGAGAGAGTAAAGTTGATACATAATAATGATGAGGGGGAGAGATGCATATCACTGATTCTGCTAATAAGCTACACGAATAAGGAGAGGACTAAAACACTACAGTCGTCCAGTGATCACATCGGGGGACTTGGCCGGGGCTCGGCTTCTTCTTTTCCTCACCAGACGAGACTTGGGTCCAAAATGTTAAAAGTAATTATTTCTCCCACCCCCGGAACAGGGCCATCAATATTTAAAATGTGTGCTTTGAGAGAGGAATTATTTGACATTCATATATTGAGGGAGAAATAAAGAGGTTCAAGGTGTGTAGAAGAAACAGAACCCTTCCTCTGTGTGTGTGTGTGTGTGTGTGTGTGTATAAATATATATATATATATATATATATATATATATATATATATATATATATACACATGGGTTGGTCCCCAGTTCCCCCCTCCACATGGCATCTCTCTGTGTGTTACCTTGACTTTGGCATCCGCGGAGTCTCTCTCCTCTCCGTGTCTCCTCTCCTGCCTCTGTGCCTGCTCCAGGTCGCCTCGCAGGCCAGAGCAGCAGGACTCTAATGCCTCCTTCTCCTCTCCGTGCCTCCTCTCCTGCCTCTGTGCCTGCTCCAGGTCGCCTCGCAGGGCAGAGCAGCAGGACTCTAATGCCTCCTTCTCCTCTCCGTGCCTCCTCTCCTGCCTCTGTGCCTGCTCCAGGTCGCCTCGCAGGGCAGAGCAGCAGGACTCTAATGCCTCCTTCTCCTCCTCCAGGGCCTCTTCTCTCCTCCCCCTCTCCTCCTTCACATCCTGAACGAAGAAGAGGGGGGGCAGGAGTCACAGGGCCAGATAAACAACACAGACGGATGAAGAGAGAGAGGGAAAGAGAAGAGGAGAAAAAAAAAGTAGCATGGGGTTTTGAGGAGGATGAGATGGGATGAATATGTAGAATGTAAAGTCAGTGCTATTCTGTGCTTGGTTGGGGCCTCCGCTGCTCAGCTCCACTGTGGCCCCCCCATGTGGCTCTCACGCATGTCTGATTGACAAGGTCACCTGTGCTGTGAGGCTGTGAGGGCCGGGGCTAACTGTGAGGCAGGTAACAGGGGCCACGCAGATTCTCCCTTTAATGACAGGCCTCCTAATGAGAACACACTTCACTACAACATCCATTACATCTGATCCCAGCCTCCTTTGATGGTTCCCCCGCTCTCGGAGTTGGATTTGATGTTTTATTTTATCAGCGAGACCCCGCAATGCAAAGACGCATCCGCGGACCTCGAGATCACTCCTTTATTAATGAATCATAGCCAGGGTCCCATCAGGGCCGTAATTAGGGATAAGCCACATCATCACACGAACGCCTTACTTTCACTCCCTCCATGGTCGATCATTAAGTATTTATCTATAGGCAAGTTATCGACTTCTCTCTCCCTCGCTATCTCTGGCTTTTCGGCATTCTCCGTCTGCTCAAACCCCTCAGTTTGGAGACATGTCAGAGAGAGAGAGATGAACCGATGAGAGAGAGAGAGAGAGAGAGAGAGAGAGAGAGAGAGAGAGAGAGAGATGAAGTGGTGAGAGAGAGAGAGAGAGAGAGAGATGAAGTGGTGAGAGAGAGAGAGAGAGAGAGAGAGAGAGAGAGAGAGAGAGAGGAGAGATGAAGTGGTGAGAGAGAGAGATCTGGCCTGCTCCAGAGCGAGGAAAAACACATAGTCCGTGTTTCTTTTCCTCCCCCTGCCTCTCTAAGTGATTTTGAGGCCTCAGGCTACAGTATAGCCCTGGGGGAAATGTCCTGTTTGGTGTCACAGTGAAGACTAGTTGTTGCCTACAAGGAGCCAGAGCGCAGAGGCTTCAAAGCTCAAAGCGGAGGCAGGCAGGCGGGTGCCACTGGAAATTTGTTCCAAACCTTAAGTTCTTGACTCTTATTCCCCAGCTTGCGGCGCAGAGCTTCCAGCTCCTTCTTCACTAGGCCTCTGTCCTCGTCCACAGCCATCTTCCTCTGGACCAGGTTGGTGATCTCCTGCTGCTGCCCTGTCACTCTCTGTTTCAGCCAACGGAGGGAGTGGGGGAGAGGGGGAGAGAGAGAGAGAGGATTATAGATGGAAAGAGAGAAAAAGAGAGAGATAGAGAAAAAGAGATAGATGGAGAGAGAGAGAGATGTGGAAAGAGAGATAGATGGAAATACAGAGAGAGAGAGAGAGAGAGAGAGAGAGAGAGAGATGACGTTAGTCATCAACAGCAATCTTGGGCAACGGGAGGGAATAAACTATTTATGGATTTTGGAAGGAAGTAGGCATTACAGTAACTACAGGGGTCCCATTTTGGATCAATCAGAGGCTCCAATTGACAGAGAGGGTGACATTTAGTATGAGCTCCTGTTAACAAATGGCCACTAGCGAGGAAGACACAGTTGGATCTCATGCGAGGTCTAATCTACTCCACATCTAACCACTCTATCCAACTCATCTTCTGTGTCAGTTGGGTTCAGATCTGGCAGATACTGACAAGGCCTGTGACCGGGCCAGAACCTTCCTTCTAGCCCCTGATCTCACAACAGGTGCTGAAGGAGACCCTTCACAAGCCCTCGCTTTCATAATACTGGCCTCAGTAAACCTCCGTACACATGAGCCAACTCATGTACTGTAGGCCTCACACTACTGTATGTGCTAACCTCACCACTTACAATGTTACACAATGAGCCAATTATATAGAATAAGAGCACTCTAATACTGTCTAATATGTGTAGGCCTGTATAGAATAATGAACTACTGCTCTGTACATTTACAATACAGTTAGCATGATAGCCTAATCAAAACGATGCTTCTCATCTTTACTAACAAACTAGAACAAAGGAATCAAAACGATGAAAAATGGTTCCATAATCTTTTTTTCTGTTCCTGCCGCCTAGTCTTCTGGCAGGTCTATAGCTGGGCGACTGTAGGAGGAGAGAGAGGAGGCTGCCCTTTTAACACTGCATCAGCTGGGCTCTGGCATGGCAGTAATCCACTGCAGGCTGCGGGTAGCTCCAAAATAACACCATGCTCTGGGATGCAATTAATTGCCATGTTGGGGGAATCGCTCAAATCTTTTCCAAGATGGTGGATTTACTAGACGCCTTCATCTCCTCGTTCGCCATGCAAAAACGGGCTTTAATAGAGATTTATACGGGCGAAGTAGAAATAAATTCAAGCGTTGATAATGAGGTGGGCGAGAACAATTTCAACTCCAGTAGTGTTCGATTGGTAAGAAAAAGGTTTAGGGGAAGTTAAGAGGTCGAGGACAGAGAGATTAGCATTAAAAATTCCCAGTGCAGTTAAAAATGAAAGCTAATTATGTTACAAAAATGGAAGGGAGTGGAGACGAAAGAGAGCGGAGAAAGACAGAGAGGGAGAGAGAGAGGTAGTGAGAGAAAGAAAAAATAAGTAGAAAGAGAGAAGAGAGGTAGAGAGGAGAGAGAGTGAGAAAGAGAGAGAGAGAGCGGGGAAAGATGAGAGAGAGAGGAAAGAGGTAAAGAGAGAGGAGGAGAGAGAGAGAGAGAGAGAAGAGAGGGAGGTAGAGAGGAGAGGTAAAGAGAGGAAAGGGGAGAGAGAGAGAGAGAGAGAGAGAGAGAGAGAGGGGGGAGAGGTAAAGAGAGGAAAGGGGAGAGAGAGAGAGAGAGAGGGGGAGAGGTAAAGAGAGGAAAGGAGAGAGAGAGAGAGAGAGAGAGAGAGAACGTCAGTGTCTCAGGGGTAACAGAGTCTAGAGAGAGGGGGTAAAAGAGAGGAAAGGGGAGAGAGGGAGAGAGAGAGAGAGAGAGAGAGAGAGAGAGAGGGGGGAGAGGTAAAGAGAGGAAAGGGGAGAGAGAGGGGGAGAGGTAAAGAGAGGAAAGAGAGAGAGAGAGAGAGAGAGAGAGAGAGATGTCAGTGTCTCAGGGGTAACAGAGTCTAGAGAGAGGGGGGGTAAAGAGAGGAAAGGGGAGAGAGGTAAAGAGAGGAAAGAGAGAGAGAGAGAGAGAGAGAGAGAGAGAGAGAGAGAACGTCAGTGTCTCAGGGGTAACAGAGTCTAGAGAGAGGGGGGGGTAAAGAGAGGAAAGGGGAGAGAGAGGGAGAGGAGAGAGAGAGAGAGAGAGAGAGAGAGAGAGAGGGGGAGAGGTAAAGAGAGGAAAGGGGAGAGATAGAGAGAGAGAGAGAGGGGAGAGAGAGAGAGGGGGGAGAGGTAAAGAGAGGAAAGGGGAGAGATAGAGAGAGAGAGAGAGCGGTAGCGAGAGGAGGAAAAAAGAAGAAAAGGAAAGACGATAGTGAAAGTTGGAGTGGAGACATTGAGAAGGATAGCGTGAGGTCCTGTGTGGACTCAGCAGACCATCACATCTCCAGAACAGTAAAGGGGGAAAAACCAATTAATCACCATTTGGGTTCCTTTGGCCCAAATCTGGACGAGATGATGAATGTCAGTGGTCTGTGTGACACTGCACACAATCCTGACTATTAATGAGCTTCGCAAATAGGCCAGAACTTCACCAACCAGAATTTCTACTGCTCTTATAAAGAACTTTGGGGTGGGGGTGGAGTGCTGCTACTTTCAAGGTATAGTTTAGAAGTGAAGGGGTATGGAAATTAACCAGTTATTACACTTATCTCCATGGTTACTTACTTAATAATACAATGTATTCGTAATATTCTAAACAGTTTGTTGTTTCTGCAGGCACACAAGATGATGTTGTTATGCAGTGAGTGGGAACATACTGTCAGGTCTATTAAGACTTGAGCGGTGTCCAGTGGTCATCAAAGGTAGCCTGGTGGTTAAGACTTGGGCCAGGAACCGAAAGGTTGCTGGTTCAAATCCCTAGGGGGAAATCTGCAGATGTGCCCTTGAGCAAGGCACTTAACCCCTAATATCCCTGTAAGTCGCTTTGGATGAGATCTGCTAAATGACAGAAAAAAATGATGTAAAAATGTAGATGGCGCGGCAGAATGAATGAACCTGCCTGCGTCCTTCCTTCATTCTCCCTCACAGTGACAGTGTTTGACCGATAACATGTTTGAAATCTGTGCCAGCACTCTTTTTCTCAGAACAAACAGAGCAGAGGTAAGAAAATAATGTGTAACCTCTATTGTGCTCCACAGCTCTGGCTAATTGTACATAGCTACATAGCTAAACCAGTGTTAAGATGAGTGAGGAGGGCGGGATAAACACACTGTTAAAGAGCTGCTGATGATAGCATTTAGCGCCCGTCTCTCTGGGAGCGGATGGGATGAAGTTAGCGTAGCATTAGCCAGCTGACAGAGAAGGTTGCTAATGTAATGACAGAAACTGACTGATGCTGCTGTTAAGGGACGGTGATTAAGGGTAAATTACAGTGCGTCACCGTAATCATTATCTGTCCTAGCAGCCCATAGAACACACTTACTGAGCCACTGTTAGAGGTGGGCATAGAGTTAGCACCTGTGCTAGTGATAGGGCTTGCCTCAGACAAACCCGAGGCTTATGGGTCTTTTATATAACAGGACTGACTGTAGGTTAGACTGGACTTGCACTCTCACTCAGACAGGCATTCTATTTCAATGCATCCCTTCATATCAAATGGAAGAGAAATTCCTATGGGAGATTTCTCTGTTCAGACATCAGGATACGACGCAGACATGGTTCACTCACTATGCATTCCACATGTCATAACAACAATACCTGGTCTAGCTCCTGGATCTTGTAGTCTTTGGCCTGCAGGATCTCCAGCACCTTGCGGTCCTTGGCTTCAGCTTTCCATTTCTCTCTGATGGGGACGCAGAGAAACATAGAAATATAATGTTAATCTATGTCATTCTAGTTCTATGCAGAGTCATACAATCTGTCATTCTATTTCTACGGAGAGAGAGAGCGGCAGAGCGGTGAAGTGACTGCGAGGCCCAGAGCTGAAGCATCGTTAGCAGCTCGTCTGCAACGACTCTCTGGTCCTGCTAATGATTATGGGTTTCATTTGGAGGCATAAGGGTGATGTGGTGGTGACAGACCCACTGACAGGATCTAGCATATGGCAAACGACAGCAAACAAGCTCATCTGAGGGGAAATGATAGCTTCATTCGTATAATCAACGGGAAAACCCAGGAAAAACCCAGGTTTACAGAGTATTGAATGTTATCAGAGAAGTGAATATGCCAAGTGCATGTAGTCTGTCACCCCTATAATAGCATATTATTTTAATGTCTAGTACATTAAATGACAGTTTCAAAACAAAACACAGAAACACTCAATATCAAGCAAATATCTGTGCAATAGGCACATAACTGATGTAGTTTAACTCAGGCAACCACATTACAACAAAGAGGGCCTTAAAGAAAAGCAGGTCACAGGAAAAGAAGATAAACCCAAAGTTGTGTGTTCAAACACTCAGTGGGCTCCCTGGGCGCAGGCAGGCAGGCAGACAGGCATCAGAAGTATGTCAATCAGCACCCCAGTGTCATTTCACTGTTCTCCAGATAAGGTAATTACCAGGACCACATCAAACCTGGAATCCTATTCAGCACACACACACACACAAACACCGCAAACTTTTTCCCTCGCTCTCTCTCCGCCCCATTGGGCCATGCAGCAGCAGCCTCCTCCAGCAGCATATCTTTCATTCTGGCTGAGGCCTCTTTTCTCCTTTCCTGTTTGGGGAGTGGAGACAAAAGAATAACGATTGGGGCCAGTTTGTTTCAACAGCTTCTTGAGATCACCAGGGAACCCCCACCTCTCCCCATTCCTCCACCCCAATCCAGGCTCCCCTCCCCCCCATGCCATGGCTGGCTCCCCCGGAGGGATATTGAAATGAATGCCTGGTCTCCTCGGAGTCAAGCGCTACCTTGTATCCTTTGCCGTGTTAACCGTGTCCTGAGCAGCCATCCAATCGCTACAAGACCAGCTGGAATCCCCCACAGGCCCGGCGCTTGACTGGAGTCGGCGCAATTATCATGTCAATATACCCGCCGTGTGCAGCGCGGTGCCAGTGTGCTGATAGACTACACACACACACTCTCTGGGTGCATGTTACCTAGGCCCCTGTGGACCAACATGCTTTGTTGGGTTTCCCTAGCCGGAGCTGTGGGGGATGGGGAAACTGCCTGAGACACAGACAGAGAGAGGATCCTGAACCTGGCACACATGTTTTCCCCCTGAAACCAACCGTCTGAGGCTCCTGCCAACTGACACGCTTTATTTTGTGTCTGATGCTCCAAAAGGCAGGGGAATGTAGAAAACAGGCCTACTAGACCTACTACATGAAAAGGAGCCAAAATCTTGGTATAATTGTCTTTTTTTACTACATTTAGCATGAAAAGGACTCCACATCTAGGTCTACTACAGTACATTGAAATGCTTGTTATGAACAGAAATGAACAGTCTTTATTAAGAAATTAAATCCTGCACCACGATTCTTTAGAATCTTCATTCTGTGTACGAGGAGCTTGGTGTGGCTTTAAGAAAAACAACATTTTGACACAGCATTTTAAATCAAACAACTTTTCCAACAGAAGTTTTGAAAGAACAGACATGCCTGAACTCACACTACTACCGTGTATGACTGCAGTAGTTGAAATACCTGAACCCCTGTTCTTTCCAACCAGTTCCCATGCTGATGTATTCTGGGAGGCTTAGCCGCCCCTCGCAAAAGGTCATCTTCAATCTAACGTTTTATCCTGTTAAAAAAACGAAGCACTTGGCAGTGAACGTTTTCCCAGTTTTAGAATGGGAGCCGAGCGAGACTGTTTTCATTACCGTGGGTGGTTTCCATGGCTGAGCAGCTAGACTGGAGATAAGAGGGCTTTAAGGAGCATCTGCACTATTCAGCCGTAAACCCACCAGAATGTCCAAGGTGTCTCGCACACACAACCTTGGGATAACTTTCAGCAGACGTACTTCCCTACCTACCTCCGTTTCCCTTTGGAGATGGGATTTCTGGGAGATCTTAAAGGCCCTGAACATTTCTTCACAGGTTGTAGTATGGAGATGAGTTACAGGCCATGCTTCCAGAGATATAACGTATGGGTGAGAGGGAACCGTGACATTTCGGAGCAGTTTCATATTACTAACTCACCGTTCGACCACTAGGCTGACGGCCTGGGTCAGGTCCGGATTGGCTACTTGGAGGCGTTTCCATAGGGACCACACAAACTCCTTGTCAGCCTGTGAGAAGAACAAACAATTTCATGGTTATAAGATTTCACGGTTATGAATGATTATACTCAAATCTTATTATTATGACTAAATCAAATCATTATGTTAAAAATGTGGCATGTGGTAGTCTTAATGAACCTCACAGACACATAACACAGAAATACTGAAATTCATTTCCTATTTTTCGACATCCTTTTCTGAAATAATAACACTATTTCTCACATCTTAAAATGTAATTAGTGAGAGGTGATGTTATAGCAATTCTAAATGAAATACAAATAATTCAATGAGATGCTTGAATATATTAGCATATATGGGGAGGGGGGACAACCCAATCAATAATTCAAATGGCTTGTACAAAATAAAACTTTAGATGTGGTGTGCCTTCTCTAATCATGGTGCTGTCTTTACAGAGAGATTACATTACTGGAGTGTGACCTTCGGCTCAAGGGGAGGCTACATTGACACTTGTCATTATGCACAATTCATGAGTGGGGAGTTAGAGATCAAACCAAAACAGCAGTTAAAGCAGCATATCCCTTATTAATAAAGTGCATCTGATTCTGGACGGTTTTCTCTGCAGCTCTGAAGTAACTAGCTGAGGAGAAGCACTAAAGTGATGACAGAGAAAGTCCTGGAAGGCGCAGAGACACCTGAGAGCCTCCGCCCGTGACACATTTCACATTCAAATTGACTCGCCGCTCCCAAAAAACGGCATTCCATTTTTTTTTTCATAAGCTACATTACATTTAATGAGAAACATCTAAAAACTACATTTTCGGCACACTAAAAGATAGAATTATGCCAAATCGACTTAATATAAAATCATCTGTTAAATTATTTTCACATCATCACAAGATGAAAAGTCATCACTCCCACTGGAATCTACTGGTCTCCAATTAGCACATGAATTTTAAAACCCCATTCAAAAGTGTCTAATCAATTATTTACTAAATGGCGGAGGCAGACCTTGGTAGACCATGGGCTGAACATACAAAGTGGAGAGGGCAGAGTCGATCCTTATTGGATGAATAGAGATCTCACCAATCCTGGTCCTGCACTGCCGTTAATGACAAATTAAGAAATGGAGGCCTGACATCAAATAGGTGGTCTCGCTTCTCCTTGCCTATGGCTGCCATTAGCCCTTACATACTGACAGTCAGACTCCTGGCCAGGACCCTCACCACCCATATCAAGGGCTTCTCCACAGTATTAGAGATGTATCGAATGTGTTTTTGATGATCACTGAATTATTAATTGTAATTGCAGACCTTGAAAGACCATGGGCTAAACATACTAAGTGGGCCTGGAATGCAGCCACGTATTAATAAAATTAGCATGGTCAAGTAGGAACATTTTCTGGCCGACAGACGGGCCACTTTGTAGTTAATGGTGGTCCTGAGAACGCTGTGCCAGAGAATTTACACATTAATGGCATTTCAAATGCCACGATTTGAATGGTACACGGTACAACTAACACTGTCTAACAGTCACTAAGAGACAGACAGAATCATTGATGCTCTCTCTCTCCCCAGACCACCGAGGAGAAGTGATTCATGTCAATTCAATAGATGAGAAATACAGTAACTGGTTGATGTAATGGAGGCCGTGAGTGACTTCGGTCTGGATCAGGTCTGACAGAGACCATACAAAGTAGTCCCTTGTAACTCAGTTGGTAGAGCATGATGCTTACAACGCCAGGGTTCTGGGTTCGAGTCCCACAGGGGACCAGTATGAAAATGTATACACTCACTCGCTCTGGATGAGTGTCTTGTAAAATCTACAAATGCTGGTCAGTGCTTTATACTGTACCTTGAAAAGAGTAATACTCCCTTCAATATATTTTGGGATCATTGGACAGGAAAAGGCACCGCGCTCACTCACAATTCATTTTTTTGTTTGTTTTATTAAACAAGTTTAAAAGATTGACGTTTCAACCTTCAATGGCCTTCTTCGGAATCTCAGAACACATCAAGAAACAATAAATGAACTACTGTAAACAAGCAATGATCTATGCTGGACTCAAAAGACAGAGTCTTGTATAGTATAGAGTGAAATATTTGTCCATATATTTGCCCATATACACACACTCACAGAGGTGAGCTTCTCCAAGATGTGCGTGTGAATATGCAAAGTGAGACACTGATTCCAGGTAAATCCACCGTTTATGTTTTTAGGCACCACCTGGTGGCGAGCCTGTAACGACAAGACAGCATCTCTCCATCACAGCATCAGAGAGAGAGAGAGAGACTGACTGAGACTCGTTCAGGAGGATGCAACGTTATAGTATGTTCTAGATGGAAATATAATGTGTAGATCAAATGTGTTTGTGATTAACTGGGAGTTCAGTTCTATAAATCAGTTTCAATCTGCAATGTTCTAAACGCTGAAACTCACTGATTAGCCTATGACCCAAATATGAAATGGTCATAGCCTATGGTGCATGGAATGTGCAGTAGCAAGGAAAAGGGCAAAAAGCTCAACTTCATGTAAATCTAGCATTGCTATTGTGGTTACAGAGTTAGATGTTTTACCTAAGTTGGTGCTGTATGGCTCAGTTGGTAGAGCATGGCGCTTGCACCGCCAGGGTTGTGGGTTCGATTCCCTGGGCCCCCCATATGTAAAAAGAATGTATGCACACATGACTAAGTTAAAGCGTCTTCTAAATATCATAGAAGTTGCATCTATCAATATTTTCCTATGTTTATTAGAATCTTGCCGTGTGTATTTGTAAGCACTTAGAAACTGTTCACTTGTGAAGTATCTAACGCAGGTTGAGATGTTGTGTATAAACTGATTTATTTTAAACACAGAAAATGTTGGCAACAACATAGCTAGATTCAGCTGTTGACAACATAAACAATACCATCCAGCACAGTCACCTGGCATTGCACTAACTCCTCAGACAAACTCCTCACTTCTTCCTTCAGCAGCATGATGTGACTGCTGTCTCTAGTAGCCATCATAGAGCTGGAAAAGAGAAAAAGAAAAGAAAATGATGGAGGCAGTACACATTTTCTCATCAATATACAGTAAGCTTCAGCGTTACAGTAGAAAGCTAGCTAGAGACAACACTATATAGATATACATTAGATTAGACTGTATAGTAATATCGAGCCCGTAGTGATCAATGTTGTTGCTGCACTATTGATTTGGGAATAACGTTAGAGCTCTAGTGACAGAGACAAGTCAACAGGTGTTACTAATTGTCCTCAAGACTAGTTCCATTCAGCTAGGTGGTCGTCTAATATTACATTTTCGTAGCTAGCAAAGTTAGCTAGCTACATATGGTCCTGTACCGGGAGGACATTTTCGTATGTAGCCTAGCTTCACTTCAACAAAGTACAAAAGGGAGAAGTAACTTTGAAGAGACCATAGAGACTAGCTGGTTTGCCAGTTAGCTAGCTAGCTAACGTTAGCTAGCCTATAACTGAAGGTGAGCCCAGCAGTGAAGCACGACCGTGCACTGCAACAGGTGTTCTACTCTGTTTAGTTAGCCAGTCGGCGGTAAGTAAACAAAGATTACCTTGGGTGTTGACAACTTTCTCAGTCGGAGAGAGTAGCTAACGTTACAAAGCAAAGTAGGAAGAGCTAACGTTAGCAGCTGGCTAAGTTGAACGATAACGTTACATGTCAAAAGTCCATGCATTGAACAGCATCATTGTAGACGGCAAGCATACGTATCCTAAAGGACAACTGTATATTTATCCGTGCATATAGGGTATGTATTGCTGTCTACAAAATATTGCAAGACGAAATGTACACTTTCTGAGTGAATCACACTGTTGTCAATAGCTACCGAGACGCCTTTTCCATTTCAAACAAGCGCGCTGTTTTCCGTTTTTTACTTCCCCATACGTCAGCGTACTTCCCAAACGTCAGTTTTTACGACACGCCAACGTATTAGGAAGTAACTGAAAGCAGCGCTCTAATTGTTTGAAATGTCAAAGCCTGTTGTAAAACACATAGTAGGAGATAACGTATTCATTTTTTGATGAATATGTTCTTTAGTAAAGTCAATCACACTGTAATTGGTGTGTTAAGGGGAAATGCATGCATACAGCCACAGACCCCACTATCAGTGTAGCCTACTGCATTTGCCTACTCTTGGTCTTCTCCTTTTTACAGTTAATTACTTACCACTTGTCCTACTTTTTAGTTTGATAATTGTTTATCATTTGCAGTTAGTATGAATGTTTAACATTCTTGGTATGGGAAAAATATGCTGTTTTGCTGGACATGCAGCAACATATGGATGGACTCATGCTTGCATGCACTGTAATGAGTGGCCAGGCATGAAAGATGAGAAGAGATACTACAATGAAGAAATATGAGGACTGGCAACTCCGTTGTTCATTCACACAAATGTTGGTTCATCTGCTCTCTCTGTTTGTCTGGTCCTTCTGCCTGCCCGGCTGAGAAAAAGAAAAGACAGAGAAAGAAAAAAATAAATCAATTGACTTAGCACGATTAGGCTGTTCCTTGACCCACAAGCAGTGCCTCTCATTAGGATCCTCATTTGTGGAGCGGTTTCAGAGGCAGTAGACTGGCGCGTAATGCGCAACATCTGCCCTGTTAGACTTGCACAGACGGACACATGGCATTTATACTGTATGAATCAGATTTTCTCTTCTCCTCTTGCCTGCCTCCCAACAAAGCTCCTTGTTTAATGGAGATGGTGACCAATCATCCATTTAGGAGCCTGATTCTGGATCACTGGAAAATGGGTTTGTTCCCCACTTTATATCATTACAGAGGAGGACAAACGTCACCAGTGACTTTCTATGGGTTCCCAATCAGTTATTAGATGTATGACTAATTCAGGCCCATTACATCCAGATATCAGGTGCATGCACAGTTAGAAATAAATTGCCTCTCCATGGCTGCTTTCTGATTTTTTTTCCCACTAATTGGTCTTTTGACCAATCACATCAGATCTTTTCACATCAGCTATATTACAGAGCTGATCTGATTGTTCAAAAGACCAATTAGTGAAAAAAAGATCAGAATTGGGCTGCCTGTCTAAATGCAGCCAATGTCATCCACAAACCTCCAAAGTAAATATGATTAAATAACAATTACAACATCCTGTGTAAAAGGAGCCATGTCATTTTAGTGATAAGTATAGGCCTATTTTATAGAACATAATACCTCACATCCAGAAAACATGATCCAATGTTTTTGGCTGAAGCCCCCCTATTCACACACATTCCCTTTTCATGTTATTTGGCCCTCATCGTTTCCAATACAGGTTACATTACTGCAACATGTTCCACCATGTTTTGACAGTGTGTCTTACACGGTCTCTGAGGATGTCTGGAGCAGTGTGTCTCCCCTTTTAAGTGTTTGTTGTCTGTCCTCTTAATGATAGATTCATCTACATCTGAGGAACATTTTACGCACATAAAACGCAGCTCTCACCCAGACCCCTTCATCTCACCACTGATGTGTGCTTCCTGCATTTGAAAATAAAAAATACTTTTTCAAGTCCTGACTGACTGAACACAAACTCTTGTCGTCTTTTGATTTGGCTCCCGTTCGTCTTTCATCACACCGTTTTAAGATGTGTGACAGGTTATATAGTTTTATTTAAGTTCCTTATTCCGAGAAAAACAGGTGTTCCCGTGTGCAGTGTGTGTGTGCCCAGTTCTCTCCAGGTACAATATACTGCCTGTGAGTCATCCTGAAATGTTAGTTGAGAAATACATCCAGTATACCATCTCTTTATGTTGTCCTCCTCCTCTCCCGTCAATTACAGACTAGTGTCTCATGACAGACTGTTTCATAAATGTAGCACATGGTTTTGGGTGCAAAGATTCATTATACAGGACTTATGTGTTATTTTCAGGCTTACTGTGAATTAAGTGCATTGTATTGTCACTGTAAATTGATGGAGCATAAGAAAATCCCTCACATAGCATATGCAGTGATATGTAAGTCAGAAGAACATTATGTTAAAGATGTTCAATTGACTCTTGTCTTGTGAGTCGAGTGTCTTTGAGGCCACTCAGCCCTAATTGCCACCAGTGTTCTGATGTGACGAGCCAGCCCATAAAATGAGTAGGCTTTACACTGTGGCAGTCCCAATGAGCATACTGTTCTCTTGCCTTCTCTCTCCACAGAGCCACACAGACAGAGAACAGTGAATAAAATCAAATCAGCACGGATGTGGAGAAACAACACGGAATCTTGATCATGCAAATGCCTCCATCTGCATGAAAAATTCAGGAAACAAGTGACAAGCACCTGGTTGGCTGAGAAGGAGTGAGGGAGGAAGGGAAGCCGAACTTGGAAGCGAGCGACATTCCGTGGAGAATTCCGGGGAAGTATAATTGTCTCCGCCTGCCACCTCAGGTAGGAGGACTGTCGTCTGCATAATAACGTTACCTTTGATTCCAACTGAGGGAGGTGAGAACCAACAGAACGAACAGGGGGCTTACGATCACGCTGACTAAAGAGTCACAAGTCGTGTTGCCTTTGAAGATACACAGGAAGTACAAGTGTCAGCTGGGATGTCAATTTGAACTCTGTTTAGCGGAATGTCTCTCTCATTCCAGAATGGAAATGAGATTCCAACCTGTGAGAGCACTGAGTCTCATGACATCACAGTCACTTTGCTGCTCCACTGAGGGCCCTGTTCTCTGAGATGGGTTTCATTACAGAAGTGTGGGTGGCTAATCTGATGAATATGGATGGGTGGATATGACATTGGGTGGCTTTTTAACGTGAACGGCTGTATATAGCTCACTTTTTTTTAAATATCTGCAAATATTCATGAACTTGGATGTTTAATATCTGCTGAGAATTTTGGACATTGTGACAGTGTGGAAAAAATGAAACACCCTGCAGCTAGTTTTCTCAACTGGACTAGAGAATGATATCAGTCGCTCAGTCTTGACATCAAGCATGAGCCATTCTCATGTTCAACCTTGTGGGACCTCGCGCCTCAAGTCTCATAATACCCAATGACAGAGAGGCCATTGATTCCCCCCTCTTCACCCCTCTCCCACACTAAACCTATCTGTGTACCTAAATCAGACAACTACAGCGCCGCATCCCAACCCCCCCCAGCACAAGCCCCGGTTCTGGCGCTCTTCTTAACTCCCATCTGATGACCTTCTGAGCCATCCTCAGCAGACAGGCCCTGCTCATAATGGGAGGATTGATGAGAGGAGAGCCAACTTCCTGGGGGCCACCGTGGGAGGGGGCGTAGTGTCATGAGCCCCGGGTCCAAGCTTACCCATGGCTCACCCATGTGGCGTGCCACTCCCCCTGGTATAGTGTGGGAAAGAGGAGTCTGAGTATTTCTCCCAGGGCTCTGCATTGGTAGGCCTTGTCTTGTCCTTGGCTGGGTACTGACTGACTGAGAGGGCATAGCAAGGTAGTGAGGTTGTGTTTGAGTACGCATTTCCCTCCAGAGATAGCATCTAGGGCCTGGCGGTCAGATACTGTACAGAGAGAGAACATGTGACGACTTCACCGTGGAACAAGGAGCACGCTATTGAAACTATGGTTTATCATCTTTTAGGTCTTTTAGGTATTTTCTACTAAAGGGTACATACATTTGAATTCAGTCACTTTTTTTGACTGCACCCCTTTTGATTTGAACAAAACCTTCCATACATATTATGTAGAAGTGGTCAGAAAGTTAGTTTTTGGACCTGAACGCCAAAACATTAAAGAGATAAAGGTGCTCAATAAATGTTCAGATCGGTTGATAACCCTGTTTCTAAGCTGTAAAATGATATCAAACTCAACTGTTTATCTTTTCCAGTGATAAAAACATGGATGTCTCATGGTATGGTGGGGTATGCAAAATGGGTCAACTTTGAGCACATCTATCTCCTGAATGTTTTGGCATTCAGGTCCTGAAACTCACATTCTGACCACTTCTTCCATGAACAAACATGTACAGTATGGAAAGTTGTATTTTTTTATCAGAAGGGATGCTCTCAAAAAGTAATTGAATTCAAATGGATTTACCCTAAAGTAAGGAGATAAAAAGACAATGGCTGAGATGGAAATAGATATACAGGTATCTGCCAAAATAAAGGAAACACCAACATAAAGTGTCTTAATATTGTGTTGGACCACCACAAGCTGCCAGAACAGCTTCAGTGCATCTTGGCAGAGATTCTACAAGTGTCTGGAACTCTATTGGAGGGATGTGACTCCATTCTTCCACGAGAAATTACATAATTTGGTGTTTTGTTGATGGTGGTGGAAAACACTGTCTCAGGCGCCGCTCCAGAATCTCCCATAAGTCTTCAATTTGGTTGATGTCTGGTGACTGAGACACACAGACACACACACACCCTTTAAACCCTCTAAGCTCCTTTGAGAAGTCACTGAGATCTCTTCTTCTAGACATGGTAGACAAAATAATGGGCCACTGGGCATTTTTCTAGCCTGTATGACCAAGTGATCAAGAGTTTTCCTTATTTTGTCAGTTACCTGTATATTTGGAGAGACAGATACACGACTGTCAGGCGCACGTGACATAACACTTCAATTACACTCAACATAGACCTTGGGAGTCAGACATGTGCAGTACAAGCCTAGTTCATGAAACTTCCAAGTAATGAACAATGAACCCCAGGAGGTTGGCGGCACCTTAATTGGGAAGAACGGGCTCGTGGTAATGATTGGAGTGGGTTCAGTGGAATGGTATCAAACACATCAAACACATGGTTTCCAGGTGTTTGATGCCATTCCACTTGCTCTGTTCCAGACGTTATTATGAGCCCTCAGCAGCACCCACTGCAGTGAACATATTACATCAGAGGTGAGGTGATCATACTGAACATTCTCACAGGTTCAGAATGTCACCGAGCCCCCGGCCAAACAGCCCAGAATGTCCTCGCAGAAAGCAGTCAGTCAGAGCAGAATTAGAACAGGTGTGTGTGTGGTGCCCGATTGTGGTTCCTCCCCTTTCCGCTCCCCTCTGCCTTCCATGACATGATCGAATTGACCTTTTCTCAGTGAGAACTGCTGCTTCCCAGACAGATGGACAGAAACCCAGCGCAGAATGGCCTTGTAGGCTGTGATAGCTGACTGCCATCCCCGGGAGAGGGCCTCCAACTCTGGGTTCAATAGCTCATCATCAATAACCCCTCTGGGTAATTAGTGAGAGAGGTAGGGTCCTGTCATGGGGACAGATAAACCTATACTCATTGCAGAGAGACGGTGTGTGTGTGTGTGTGTGTGTGTGTGTGTGTGTGTGTGTGTGTGTGTGTGTGTGTGTGTGTGTGTGTGTGTGTGAGAGTGAGACGCACATTTAGTTTTGTGCTCTTTTTCAGTAAATGAAGGAGCTTTATAATATATTTTTAATCCAGATGTCAAACTGTAGAAGGGCTGAGCTTGGACATTCTCCTTACCACTTGCTGAGTAACTTTAATTAGTTGAACTGCCTGTGTTTATAAGCGTAATCAAATTAGACATCCGTGCTTGACAATATGCTAATGGCAGACGAGGTGGCGACTTCACACCAACATGGATGTCTCCAGCATCATTAGTGTAGCCGTTTAATATGTCACAACACTAATCAGCCCTATCATTAACAGTTTGTTTGACATGACAAATAAATTGGGGGAAGAAAAATCACTTTCAAAGCCATATAACATTATTGAGGCCCTTTGAAGCTATCAAAGAGACCCATATCATTATATTACCCCCCCCCCCCCCCCGAGTTGTAGCACTTCTATTTTCTGGACAATCCTTAAAAGGCTTGTTTTGTTGCTCACGGAGCTATGTAATATCTTGTTTAATTAGCTGGATTTAAGCTCGATCTCCCTAACAAACAGGCATATGGTCTTTATCCTCCCATGGCCTTGGCCCAACCAATGAATATGCATATCCTGGGACCGGAGTTAGCTTGTTACCCCCAGAATGAATTCAGCACAAGTCTAATCCCTGATCTATTATTTACCCCTTGACCAAACATGTGAGTGGGGCTTCTTCTTCCAGACGCTCAACTTGATAGAAATGACTGCCTTGGGATTCCACTCTCACTAGGTCCAAAAGTAGAGACTGAGAAGCCAGTCACTGACTGCTTTCTCTCTATATATCTTTCTCTCCACCCTCCTCTCTCCCCTTCCTCTCTTGACTCTTGAGATGCCTCAGTCAAATGTTGAACAGCAAACCCCTGGTAAAAACAAGTGCACAGTGAAACATTAATGAGAGACAGCACACGTCAGAGGATCAGCAGAGGGACACAACTTAGGAAACATGTGGGAAACATGGGAGAAACATGGGGGAAACATCAGTGTCCTCAAGCATTCCTTCCTCCTGCTGTACTGGAGCAACTTGATGCACTAGTTTGAATTCTGAAGCATCTCACTCATCTCTAAGCCCTTTTTTTTTGGGGGGGGGGTTGTGTGTGTGTGTGTGTGTGTGTGTGTGTGTGTGTGTGTGTGTGTGTACACACTTTACTATAGTCCTCACAAGAATAGTAAACCAACTAAAATTCAGAAAAGTGAGGACATTTTTCCGGTCCTCACTTGTAAAAAATACTATTTTAGGCTTAGGGGTTAAGGTTAGGGGTAAGTGGTTAGGTTTGGAGTTGGAGTTGGGGTAAAGGTTAGGGAAAATAAGATTTAGAATCGGAATCAATATAGTAAGACATAGCTGTGTGTGTGTGTGTGTGTGTGTGTGTGTGTGTGTGTGTGTGTGTGTGTGTGTGTGTGCGTGCGTGCGTGCGTGCGTGCGGTTGAGCGAAATCTGAGTTTGCTCACCAAAATGTGAACTGAAAAATATTATGTGGGTACTGGGTACAGTATATGTAAACATTGAAACGAAGTTAAGTCAACTTTGGAGTATAACTAGCATCACCTTGAAAGCTTGATAGGGCCTATACAAAATATATGATAACATTTTTCGATGTAATAATTATTGTTTTATGAATTTGGAACCTTTAATGTTTAAAATATTTAGTTAATTTAATTGAGAATTAATTTTCCCATGATGAAATATTTTGATAATACCTAATTTAGCCTACTAACAACCATTTCCCATAAACAAACAGAACAACAGGTTACAGTAGACTATTTAACGGGATCCTATCTATTACGGGAAATAAAAGTACAAGTGTTTCGTAAATTATAAAAGGCTAAGCCGTGATTTTTCATGTCCGCAGGGTAGGGGTTTAGTCGAGTTGGCGCATTGTCACACACAGATGTGCCTCTTTACCCTGACACAACACCGTGACGGACTCAAACTCAAGACCCACAGTCACTCAGGTTACATTCACAAGGCGTATAACAGCCCCGAGAGTCCTGTCAGATTGTGTACCGCTGGAGCCCAACTTCCAGAAGCCACTTTCCTAATTCTCCAACCAAGCCTTATCGTCCGCGACGTGTCCTCGGAGCATACAGCTGATTTAGCAGAATAAATATCGGAGAGAGCCCGGGTCGGGACTAGGGAAAACTGTCTTCTCCCCACAAGCATAGATTTATTCGCCTTTTTTTCCCGAAGACGCTGTCAGCGATTTCCCTCTGCATCTCCTGGTTCACGTTTTGGAAGGGGACAGTCGTGCCTCTGCCTGCATTCATATCCCGAGACCGACGGTGTGTTCCAAAGCAACGTATTCTGTTCTGCTCTGACAAGGAACGTATTTTCTCATTGAACCAGACAGTGTTCATTTCTCAGGATCAAAACCTGAAACGAAGACGCGTCTCCGTTTTCAATCAAATGTCATAAAGCTGTTATTGCGCACGAGTCAATACTTTTCTTGCGGGGACGACGCCGACTTTTTAATTACTTCAGACTGTAATATATCAGGGGAGAAGTCCCCCACTTGAGGGCGAAATCAGACATTCGAGAACGGCAAGTTCGAGAGCCCAGGACCCGGGTCTTCCATAAACAACATGCAGAAATGGTAAATATGATTTTGAAACTGTTTACCCATTCAAATGAAGCCCTGCATCAGGTATGGAGCTGGATTACAAACATTGATATAACTTTTTCTAACCGGCGCCTGGCCTGTATGGCCTATTATTGCCCCAAGAAAGTTGTAAATAATTCATGCACACAAATAATTCATGCATTCATGATATTTTGTTTACTCTTTCCACATACTTTACAAATATTATATTTTGTTTTGGATATAGGCAATATTTAAAATAGGCTTTTATAGACTGTTATTATAATACAACTTCTATTTAGCCTACCTTATGTGAACCTTATTCAATCAACATGTTGGTGGCCCATATAAAACTCCCTCACTGCAACGCACATTATTATAACATTATTATAACTTATAATAAATGAGAATGAATATTATTTTAGGCTTTACGATTTTGTTTTGTGTTTCTTGATCTTGGAAATGGAGCTGTGTGATTTTACCCCATGTGCCCATTATTGAGCACAGTCAGACAGACAGTTTAACCATACTGAAACTTTTTACAAAATGTCCCGAACATATTTCCCCCCCTCTTAAATGTATGAACGTACACGGTCAGTGATAATTGTCACGATGTCACTTTCAGATCATGTTGATTGTTAGAGCGTGCATAACGATTATACAGGGACATTTTTCAGTGTCAACTACTCACTCCAGTCTTTGGCCTACACAATGTAGCAACAAATGATGATAGAATACACAACAAAATATACTATTTTAAATGCTATTTTAAAGATGACACCATGTAAAGCAATGTAAAACATCATCAATAGTACATTTCTGTGTATATTTACACACAGCTATATCAAAAACGTATCATAACAAAAAAAAATCCCACTATTTTGCACTCTCAATTTGAACCCTTTCCAAACAGAACTTTATCATTTTGTAAACATTTCCATATGATGAATATATTCCTGTGTTACACATTTAACATGCACGTAGTACTAATGGGTTGAAATACTTGAACAACTTTTGAAGTGACTTTTAAGTGATTAATGTGTGATACAGTGATACTCGTAGCTCTTGGCTTGGTTTCATTTGGTTTCCTAGAGTGTACCAGGAAATTGTGCAGCTTCCTAAAAACAAACAAACACACAGCCTACAGCTGTGAATTTGATGTTATTATAAGAGGTTTTCAGTTTTATTAAATACAGTAGTTTTTAGGTGTTTTTATGTCTTGACTTGAGGGCCCCCCCAAAAAATTGTGTGTATCAGAAAAACTATTTTTGCAACAGCTGGTTGAGTACATGTATACAATCTAAAATATATTGAATTGTTGAAGACTGAACCATTTACAATGTATTAGCATACAGTGTTAATACATTCTCTCTGTCATGCATTCCTGTAGCCTACGTGTGTGTCTATGTCTATGTGGCCTTGCTTCCACCTTCCCTAAAAGTCAGGCAATCGGAGTTGAGCAGAACACAGAGGCATTTCATGCCAGAGTAACACATTTCTACATGGACATTTCTGAAAGGTAGAGGAGTCGGGAGAGAGGTAGAGAGAAACAGATCACAGGCCCCTTCTACACCACAGAAAAGAGCCTGTTCCCTCCTTCACTTTGAATGCTCCACTCAGTTTATGGGTTCAGCGCTTTGCATAATGTTTAGTCCTAATCTGGGGAGCCTGTCAGTGATGTTTCATGGTGGTGCTGCAGTCAGAGAATGACTATCTGCATTCCAGGAGTATTATTTCATTACTTTTATCTGCTGCTGCTACTAGCCTGGGCCTTTTCGCATTCATTTCATCTTGCCTGCCATGTCGCAAGTCGACACTCCGTCGTTCCTCTCTCTCTCTCTCTCTCTCTCTCTCTCCCTTTCTCTCCGTCGAGGTTCAGACAAGGAAAGGACAGGGGAAGTAAAGTAGAGGAAGGGAGAGAAGGAGAGCTAAAAAGGGAAGGGGAGGGTAAAGAAAATAAGACAAAAGTAGAAGATTGGAAAAGACAGTAAAAGTGATACATGGAACGAAGAGTGAAGGCAGGGGAGAAGCAGGAGCACTTCTTCCATGTAGCAGACAGAGAAACTCAGGGCCAGAGTTGTCAGACAGCAGCGGCGGTGGGCTGGGATTCCTCTGGGCCTTGACTGAGGAGTTGGAGAGGGGAGCTGCTGGTTAGTCTTGAAGAGGGGAGCTGCTGGTTAGCCGGTTCAATAATCTCATGGACAGGTAGGGCCAGTCTGGACCCCCTGAGAGCCAGTGTTAATGAAGAGCAGGGCTGCTTGGTGCTCTCTTGCTCTGACCCCGCGCCGCCTGTCCCCACCGCCTGGATCATTTGATCGCTCTCTTCTTTTCTCTCCTCTTTAAGGAGTTTTTATGGTATTTTTTTCCCTCTCTCCCTCCTTGTTCTCTCTTCATTGAGACTGGAAGGGTGTTAAGTGATGAGGTTGAACCGATTTAAAAATATGGAGCTGTTTTCTCTCTCATTTGAGTGTCTTTTGTGATGAGAAGGGATTGTGTGTGTGTGTGCGCGTGTGTGTGTATGTGTGTATGAACCGACGCCTCATGTCTCCATGTACACTTTTTGCCGTCACCAAGATACTTTTGTCAACATAGGGCAGGAGACAGATAGAGGGAGGGGGGGAAAGAGGCAGGGAAAGAAAGGGAAGTGTGTCACCCAGACAGGTATCTACTGCTTCTGCCCGTTCTGCTCAAACAACCCAGAAACACATCAATAACCCAGAAACACGTCAACAATGCTCTTGTTTACTCAGTGGAGGGGTGGAACACCATGCCACACACATACACACTTTTGTATTGCTCTCCCTGTGTGGACCAAATAATTGATTCCTATCCAAAATCCTATTTTCCCTAACCCTAAATCTAGGGTGTGAATCTCCCAGTCAGACACACCAGGGAGTCCGTCTATAGGTGTCTGTTAAGGGCAGGATTGAGTGGAAGTTGCTTCAGGCTTTGTGTCTTCATGACTTTATTACTTGCCTGATGTCTCATTTTCATATGAAGGTTCAGTACGTCTTAAATAATGTTTTTGTTGTAATTTGGCTCCTCCTCAGCTTTTGTAGAACCACAACATTTCACATTGACAACCTCCCTTCAAATGAAATCAAATGGTATTTGTCACATGCGCCCAATACAACAGGTGTAGACTTTACTGTGAAATGCCCTTTCCTTAACCCTAAACCTAACCCTAACTCTAAAGCTATACCTACTGTAACCCTAACCTTAATTCTAACCCTAACCCTAATTGTAACCCTAAACCTAACCCCTCAGCCTAAAATAGCATTTTGTCTTGTGGGGACCGATAAAATGTCCCCCATGTCCGAATTGTCATGTTTTACTATCCTTGTGAGGACTTCTGGTACCCACAAGGATAGTTAAACAAAAGACACACACAGCCTGATATCTCCCTGCTCCTCTCCACTCGTCCACTCTTCTAATAAAGCCTTGGTGTTAGCGATAGTGTGTCTTGGCAATGACAGAAAAGGTCATATTTTGAGAGAAAGGGGTTCTGAACGTCTTGGTGGCTGGAGACAAAAGCCTTTGAAAAGGACACTGAAACCAAAGCTGCAGGCATTAGGACTAAACAAAGACACTGTGAAATCTTAAAACAAATTAGATCTCAGGCAGTAACTTAATAAAAAGCACAGTGGGAGATGTACTTGATTTAAAACAATATACATTTGGTAGACATTAATTACCTTTTTCCCCCAGCGCGGAGGGAAAAAAATCAAATACACACACACTTGCATAGACTTTCTCCAATTCCCTCTTAAGACATTCTACCATTTGGACACACTTTTCCACCCCAGGTTTCAAATGAATAAGTGAAATGATAGTTTTTACATGAAGATTTAAGATGTGTTTTGTCTTGCAGGCGTAATTGTCCTCTAGTTAATATCTCTGTGAAGAGTTTTAAAAGGACAATACCGTCGATGTGTATCAGATCACAAGCCGAGTCTTTAAGACTAGAAGCTGGGAGAAATGTTTGAGCTGTAAAATGACACTTGTTTGTGTACAGTTAAGTATTTCTCCAAAAATGCAATGAAGCACATACATACAGGACTAGTCACTTTCTTAAAGTGAGGTTAGTCTAGACGTTGTATGTATCCCATCTTAATAATAGATTAATACGTTTCAAATTGGTGAGTAACTCTAAGTAATCAAAGGAGGACTCAACTAACTGTTCTGTTTTACAGTAAAGGTTTGGACTGTTACTTTAAAACATGCACAAGGCGTGTGCATTACACTCCCACAAACTCTTTATTTGTTCAAGAGGAGAAATGATAGCAGCCATTCAGACCAACTGCAGTGCTGCTGAGAAATACACGACTGCGCGGTTTATATTTTATTTTACCGTGTCACGGAACACACAGTCACCATTCCTTTACGATTCGGACGTCATTTTACACTGGGCCTAATTGATTTTGCACAGAACTAATTATGGGCCGCCAGTGTAAAATAAACACTTCAATGTCACCGGGTTGGCTAGGGAATGATCGGTAGGGAAATTACAGTTCAGCTGTAATCCATACGTTCTTTAAGGGGGAGAGGAAGTCATTCATGTCGACGCTATAGAAATGGAGAGAGTAGAGAGAGAGAGAGGGAGAGAGAGCTATGGCTGTCTGTGTAACCAACAGGAGTCTCAGTGTAACTGAATGACTCAACTGGGAGGTATAAGGTTATGTGGTATAATTTATATTTTATAGCTCTCTCGGACTCACTAGCCTACTCCCGGAGTAAGTTGTTCGACTTCGTGCCATGTGGAAAGAGCCGGGAGATTCGGTGTAGAAATGATGGGAACTCCAGAACCCTGTCTGCCTTTCTTACGCTCTCCCACTCTCACTACATTTTTTCTCTCTTTTTCTCAGTATTCCTCCCTTTTTCTGTAAGCCCACCACTGTAAAAACTATACATTACTTAACATTTTACGCCAACGAGGTAATTCATATTTTTAAGTTGAAACAACTAACACTTTTTACATTGCATCTCACTGAGGATTTTTTTTTGTGTGGGTGTGAGAACCATTAGCCCACCTTCTAGTGCCTTGAGTGTCTTGGAGTAGACCCCCTTGGGCCACATGGAGTGATTTGAGTGTCTTGGAGTAGACCCCCTTGGGCCACATGGAGTGATTTGAGTGTCTTGGAGTAGACCCCCTTGGGCCACATGGAGTGATTTGAGTGTCTTGGAGTAGACCCCCTTGGGCCACATGGAGTGATTTGAGTGTCTTGGAGTAGACCCCCTTGGGCCACATGGAGTGATTTGATTAAATGAGAATAATTTGCCCTAAAGGTGTCTTTCCTGCCTTCCTCCCCTCCAAAAACTACAGTGGAAGAAATCAGATATGACAAGATAAGTGGTGTCCCATGAATAATTCCTGAGGAACTGAAAAGTAGCATGTTGACTTTGGAATTATTTGCTTGAGTGTCTAACCCAGTCAGGGACAATGTTATTTTCACCTGAATCAACTTTTAACGATTCTCTCTCTCTCTCTCTTCCTTTCTTCTTCTTTACCCCAACAAAACGTTCAGTTTTGAACATGTATCTAAGCACTCATCATCATTATGCCACTTACAACCATGAGTTCCATCTGTCCTATGGAACCAGTTTAAAGAGTAACAGTATCAGATGGGTTGTGTCTAAGTTAGGGCCTGTGGTTTGAACACAGATGATCTGGTTGCTGGTGTTAGTGTTAGTAGCAGTGGTAGAGGCCCACGTGTGAATCTCCCAGTCAGACACCCCAGGGAGGCCGTCTATAGGTGTCTGTTAAGGGAAGGATTGAGTGGAAGCTGCTTCAGGCTTTGTGTCTTCATGACTTTATTACTTGCCTGATGTCTCATTTTCATATGAAGGTTCAGTACGTCTTAAATAATGTTTTTGTTGTAATTTGGCTCCTTCTCAGCTTTTGTAGAACCACAACATTTCACATTGACAACCTCCCTTCAAATGAAATTGTATGTGTCACATGCGCTGAATACAACAGGTGTAGACATTTTCCCGTGAAATGCTTACTTACGAGCCCTTTCCCAATAATGCAGTTAAAAAGTAAGAAAAATTAGCTAAATTTAAAAAAAAGAAATATTAACAAGAAAATAACAATAACGAGGCTATATACAAGGAGTACTGGTACCGAGTCAATGTGCAGGGGTACGAGGTAGTTGGAGTAATTGAGATAATATGTTTCAGTCAAGCTATATCTGCTTGAACATGGAATGATAATGATTTAGTACGATGCTGATCTAGTACGATGCTGATCTAGTATGATGTAGATCTAGCACGATGCAGATCTAGTAACATGCAGATCAAGTACCATGCTGATCTAGTACCATGCAGATCTAGTATGATGCAGATCTAGTACCATGCTGATCTAGTATGATGTAGATCTAGAATGATGCAGATCTAGTACCATGTTGATCTAGTACGATGCAGATCTAGTACCATGCTGATCTAGTATGATGCAGATCTAGTATGATGCAGATCTAGTACCATGCTGATCTAGTACGATGCAGATCTAGTACCATGCTGATCTAGTATGATGCAGATCTAGTACGATGTTGATCTAGTACAGTGCATATCTAGGACGATGCTGATCTAGTACGATGCAGATCTAGTCCAATGCTGATCTAGTACCATGCTGATCTAGTATGATGCAGATCTAGTACCATGCTGATCTAGTACCATGCTGACCTAGTACGATGCAGATCTAGGACGATGCCTTTCTGTTTTGTGTCTTATTCTCTCTCTGTGACTCAGAGCTGCTTGAAGCTTTAGTTTATCTCACAGGAAAGGATCGGGTATATTTATATTATATTTCCACTCACAGTTGCTTTCAAAGAGAGCTCTACATTTGTGAATGATGTAATTATGAGTATGCAATGAATTACGCCGCGCACATCATTTTTTATATCTCGCACATTAATTGAGCCCCTCAAAAAGGTTGTGAGAGTGGTGAAAAGCTATTTTTTATTAGGTCCAGTTCAACCCTTACAGCTGGACAGGGAATTGAATTCGCGTTGGGACAGTACTGTAGCATACGGCAGTAACTCAATAAGACTGATTGGATGAAATTCAATTGAAAGCTTCCTGCTGGGATGAGGTCCGGTGACAACACTGACAAATGTACCCTGTATGTCTCTATAATTACGCCTATATGATGAAATATATGCAACATGTCTTATGTTGTATGACTATATACTTACAATTTAGTATCGTGAGGGGTCTGAGTGGGGAGGGGAAAACTGAACATTTGCTGTTATTGGCAGAGAGGTTTGGAACTCCCTTTATTATTGGTCTATTCACTAATTAACGCATGGTGACGTCACCACGGAAGGCCAAAACTCCATCCCACCAAAACAGTCTTCTCAAACAGTTCTTACGTTATCATCATTTTCAAAATTGTACAGTATTATTAAAAAAATATATGCACTGAGTGTATAAAACATTATGAACAGCTGCACTTTCCATGACATAGACTCACCAGGTGAATCCAGGTGAAAGTTATAATCCCTTACTGATGTCACGTGTTAAATCCACTTCAATCAGTGTAGATGAAGGGGAGGAGACAGGATAAAGAAGGATTTCTAGGCCTTGAGACAATTGGGACATGGATTATGTATGTGTGCCATTCAGTGAGTGAATGGGCAAGACAAAATATTGAATTGCCTATGAACGGGGTGGTATGGTAGTAGGTGCCAGGCGCACTGGTTTGAGTGTGTCAAGAACTGCAACGCTGCTGGGTTTTTCACACTCAACAGTTTCCAGTGTGTGTCAATAATGGTCCAGAACCCAAAGTACATCCAGCCAACTTGACACAACTGTGGGAAGAATTGGAGTCAACATGAGCCAGCATCCCTGTGGAACGCTTTGGAGACCTTGTAGAGTTCATACCCCCGACAAATTGAGGCTGTTCTGAGGGCAAAAGGGGGTACAACGCAATATTCAGGTGTTCCTAATGTTTTATTCACTCTGTGTATATACCTATATTTACAATTCAATATATTTGCCATAAATGCCTATATATTTACAATGTTATGTATTCAATAGCCTATATCCACATTTTCATGGCAGATATCCTCAGGCAATCAGGAGAATATACAGTCCCTTCAGAAAGTGTCCATTGCCCTTTGACTTATTCTTATTTTGTTGTGTTAGAGCCTGAATTCAAAATGATTTTTTTCTCTCACCCAACTTCACACAGTACCACACAGTGAAGGCTCCTCAGAGGAGGAAGTGGAGGACCATTCTCCTCAGTGAATTTCATAAAAATTGAAACGTTAACCATAAAAAAAGTTATCCTTTTTAGATAAAACTATACTAAATATAATCACGTCACCAAACAATTGTTTAAAACACACTATTTTACAAAGAAGGTCTACACTAGCCTCAACAACCCTCTGTAGGGTAGCACCATGGTATAGCCGGAGCAAAGCTAGTTTCCGTCCTACTCTGGGTACATTGACTTCGATACAAAACCTACGAGGCTCATAGTTCTCAGCCCCTTCCACAGACTTCCACAGAAATTATGACAACTTCCCGAGGATGTCCTCCAGCCTATCAGAGCTCTTGCAGCATGAACTGACATGTTGTCCGCCCAGTCAAAGGATCAGATAATTAATCTAGTTCTGAAAGCATAAGCTACAGCTAGCTAGCACTGCAGTGTATAAAATGCGGTGAGTGGTTTACTCAAAGAGTTGAACAGTTTTGAACAAATTAATTTATATTTATTCCAAAATGAAAGAGAGAGAAATGAAGAGATTTTGTCATTTTGTTTTCACTTACTTAGCTTGCAAATGCAGCTAGCTAGTTTAGCCTACCTAAACACCCTGCTCAAACAGAGGGATGCTATATTAGCTAGCTGGCTATGACTATCCAACAACACTGGAACTCTACCAAGTCTAGATACGTTTTTGGTATTACTAATTTATTGCCACCGGGGCCCGCCGGTGTAACCGCTTACTGACTGTACAGCACACTAACGTTACTGTATGTTTGTACGGGTTTACTAACATGTTAGTTATATTAGCTATGCTGACTATGACGTTACTTTAGCTAAAATGGTGACAACGATGTAGGCTGTGTGTAGCGGTGTGGCTTGGGAAGTTTTTTTTCGCCTGGTCACATAAAACTGATGTGTTGTGCATTGAAGTCCACAAGTGAAGGGACAAGGTGAGAGAAGGAGAGTGCATAGAAGGAATACAGTGTGGCTGCTATGAAAGTGGACTGTGTTTACGGGTGATCAGGAGTGTATTCATTCTGCCGATTCTGTTGAAAAACATTTCTTAAACGGAAGCAAAGCATACCTGAATTTGTCCAATAGAAACTCTCATTTGCAACTGTTGGAATAATGATTACACCCTAGATCAGCTAGATGAAGGAAAGAGTGTGCAAGGCGGTATTGAATGTCACTGTCTGTCCATGTGTCACTGTCTGTCACCTCAAATTTGTCTCTCGACCTGTGTGCACCTACGTTGTGAACTTTCATTCATAGGCTAATTTGTAGCAAACTCATGATGGGTATAGGGAAAATTAGAGTATCATGTAGTAGCCTAAACCTATCACTGTTACATTGAACTGTGTGAATGGAATATGAATGACAGTCATCCAATATGCTGTAATAGAAACAAGGCCCTGCTCTGACCACCACTGGTTATCCATAATGACAAAGTTAAAAACAGGTTTTAGAAATGTTAGCAAATTTATTGAAAATGAAATACAGAAACATCTCATTTACATAAATGTTCACACCCCTGAGTTAACACTTTGTAGATGCACCTTTGGCAGAGATTACAGATCTGTTACTGTTTTAAAGTCACCAGTGGCCTCATGGTGAAATCCCAGAGCGGTTTCCTTCCACTCCAACTGAGTTAGGAAGGACTCCTTTCTTTGTAGTCAGTGTAATTAATACCTTTTCCATGGTCAATGTCTGCTTTATTATTTTTACCCATCTACCATCTCTGCAAGGCATTGGAAAACTTCCCTGGTCTTTGTGGTTAAATCTGTGTTTGAATTTCACTGCTCGACTGAGGGACCTTACAGATATATATTACATTGTATGTGTGGGGTACAGAGATGAGGTAGTCATTCAGAAATCATGTTAAACACTATTATTGCATACAGCGTGAGTCCATGCAACTTATTATGTGACTTGTTAATCATAATTTGACTCCTGAACTTATTTAGCCATGATAAAAGGGTTGTATACGTATTGATTCAAGATATTTCAGCTTTTCATTTTTAATACAATTGTAAACATTTTCGAAAACATAATTCCAATTTGACATTATGGGGTACTGTGTGTAGGAAAGTAACAACACATCTCAATTTAATACATTTTAAATTCAGGCTGTAACACAACAAAATGTGGAAAAAGTCAAGGGGTGTGAATACCTTCTGAAGGCTCTGTACGACATCCCCATATGCAGTTGGAATTGATGACCGAATATTTCACAGTCCTTTGTACTGTAACTTTACAATACATCACCATGAACCTGGCTGACACGTTTGAAGTCGGACCCCGTGATTATAGGTAATAAGGTAATAATTATCATGGTCATAATCATAGTAATTAAGCAGTCTAAGAGTGATTAGATTTCTGTCTGTGTTGTGATCCCACTCTCCCATTTTTCCTGTTTTGGGACGATATTTAGGGTGGTATTGGGTAACGTCAGTTGCGAGGACAGGATATGGGAGTGGAGGTGTGTTTTGAGGAACAAGGCTGCTTGGGGATAGTGCTGACGGGTAGTGTGTACTGCCGGGAGGGGGACACGAGAGGAGCGCCTTCATCTCAGACGACTCCTTTCATGGGACTTTGCATTCCACCAAGGCAGAGTCAGGGAGAGGCACAAGACGAGACATGTCGCCCTACTCCCCCCTCCCCCCATTTCCAACCCCTGTGCTTCCCCTCTCCCTGTGACCTTAACATTTATCAAAGAACCCCATGCTGGAGTTCCTCTCAGCATCTGTGCCCTGCTGGCGAGAGAGACCCACGTGCACTGAGACACACACGTGCACGCACACACACACACCGTCCCAAGCTGTTTTAAATATGTGACTCTGCGGAGGGAGGGCTGTCCTTGCTGATCCCCCTCGGGGGTCTGAGGATTACTACAACCCCCCACTTCACCTCTCTCTCTCTCTCTGTCTCTCTCTCTCTGTCTCTCTCTCTCTGTCTCTCTCTCTGTCTCTCTGTCTGTCTCTCTCTCTCTCTCTCTCTCTCTGTCTCTCTCTCTGTCTCTCTCTCTCTCTCTCTCTCTCTCTCGTTTCTTTATTGTACCTCCTGTCACTTCATCCTATTCATTTAACCTTTCATTAGTGTCTGCAGACAGCCTCTGTGTCTAGTGGATGGTGTAGGAACAATGCCAAAAAAGCCCCACTGTTAGTTATTAGATTCTTTCGTCCCCCGTTTACCCCGGCAACCCAATATTAAGGAAAGAGACAGAGATAGAATGTAAATAAGAAAGAGAAGGAGAGAAAGTGGGGAAAGAGAGGGGGTGGAGAGAGAGAGATGGAGAGGGGGAAAGCGAGGGAGAGAAAGTGGGGAAAGAGAGGGGGTGGAGAGAGAGAGAGATAGTGAGGGAGAGAAGGGGAAGAGGGGGTTGCGTGGTTATGGCACCAGCCCATCTCCCCGGGTGCAGCATGCAGCAGGCCCCTTCTGGACCTGTCAAGGACATGTGCCACATGTTGATAGCACACAGGACCCAAAGAGAGAGAGAGAGAGGTACAGAGAGGGGGGAGAGAAGGACAGAAAGAGAGAGGGAGGAGAGACAGAGAGAGAGTGGGGAAACAAAGAGAGAGAGGGGTTTGAAGAGAGAGGAACACATGGAGAGAGGGAGCGGGAGAGAGAGAGAGAGAGAGAGAGAGAGAGGGAGGACAGCAGGCAGGGTTGGCTTGGTCTGGCTGCTGCCGCGGCTCTGGAGGAGTTTACTGAAAACACAAACAGTTAGTGCTGGAATTCTGTTTTTAATGGGCAGAGGAGGGGACAGGACAGAAGGACCCGGCTCCCTGCTGCTCTCATCCCTGCTTCTCTCTCTCTCTCTCTCTCACTCGTTCTTTCTTCCTTTCTATCTTTCTCTGTTTCTCACTCTCATTCTGACTTTTTCTTTCTTTAGTTCCCCTCTCCCTCTCTCTTTCTCCCTCTCTATCTTCCCCCTCTCCCTCTCTCTTTCTCCCTCTCTATCCTCCCCCTCTCCCTCTCTCTTTCTCCCTCTCTATCTTCCCCCTCTCCCTCTCTCTCTTTCTCCCTCTCTATCTTCCCCCTCTCCCTCTCTCTCTTTCTCCCTCTCTATCTCCCCCTCTCCCTCTCTCTTTCTCCCTCTCTCTTTCTCCCTCTCTCTTTCTCCCTCTCTATCTTCCCCCTCCCTCTCTCTCTTTCTCCCTCTCTATCTTCCCCCTCCCTCTCTCTCTTTTCTCCCTCTCTATCTTCCCCCTCTCTCTTTCTCCCTCTCTATCTTCCCCCTCTCTCTCTCCCTCTCTATCTTCCCCCTCTCCCTCTCTCTTTCTCCCTCTCTATCTTCCCCCTCTCTTTTCTCCCTCTCTATCTTCCCCCTCTCTCTCTCTTTCTCCCTCTCTATCTTCCCCCTCTCTCTTTCTCCCTCTCTATCTTCCCCCTCTCTCTCTTTCTCCCTCTCTATCTTCCCCCTCTCTCTCTTTCTCCCTCTCTATCTTCCCCCTCTCCCTCTCTCTCTTTCTCCCTCTCTATCTTCCCCCTCTCTCTTTTCTCCCTCTCTATCTTCCCCCTCTCTCTTTCTCCCTCTCTATCTTCCCCTCTCTCTCTTTCTCCCTCTCTATCTTCCCCCTCTCTCTCTTTCTCCCTCTCTATCTTCCCCCTCTCTCTCTTTCTCCCTCTCTATCTTCCCCCTCTCTCTCTTTCTCCCTCTCTATCTTCCCCCTCTCCCTCTCTCTCTTTCTCCCTCTCTATCTTCCCCCTCTCTCTCTTTCTCCCTCTCTATCTTCCCCCTCTCCCTCTCTCTCTTTCTCCCTCTCTATCTTCCCCCTCTCTCTCTTTCTCCCTCTCTATCTTCCCCCTCTCTCTCTTTCTCCCTCTCTATCTTCCCCCTCTCTCTCTTTCTCCCTCTCTATCTTCCCCCTCTCCCTCTCTCTCTTTCTCCCTCTCTATCTTCCCCCTCTCCCTCTCTCTCTTTCTCCCTCTCTATCTTCCCCCTCTCTCTCTTTGTCCCTCTCTATCTTCCCCCTCTCTCTCTATCTTCCCCCTCTCCTCTCTCTCTTTCTCCCTCTCTATCTCCCCCTCTCTCTCTTTCTCCCTCTCTATCTCCCCCTCTCTCTTTCTCCCTCTCTATCTTCCCCTCTCTCTCTTTCTCCCTCTCTATCTTCCCCCCTCGCTCTCTTTCTCCCTCTCTATCTTCCCCCCTCTCTCTCTTTCTTCCCTTCCTTCTCCTGTATTCTGCCACTTGGAAAGAGTCATTTTTCTTTATGGTGCGTAGCCTCGTCATAGGACCACTTTATGAAAAGCAGCAAACTTCAATACCCTGTCTGAGGCTCCTAAAATCTATAGAGCTTTCTGTAACAGGGCCCAAGGCCTCGACCTGGCTTACATTCACCTGGTGTAGTTAGGAAAGAGGTACTATACATTATGGATATGGGAAGATGATACATTTCATACTTAAGATAAATAAAACCACATTTCCAATATATTTGGATTAATTCTGAGTTTTAGTCTACATTTCATTCACTACAAAGTTACAGGGGCGGCAGGTAGCCTAGTGGTCAGAGAGTTGGGCCAGTAACCCAAAGGTTGCTAGATTGAATCCCCGAACTGACAAGGTAAAAATCTGTCTGGCCCTGAACAAGGCAGGTAACCCACTGTTCCTAGGCCGTCATTGTAAATACGAATTTGTTCTTAACTGACTTGCCTAGTTAAATAAAGGTTAAATAAAAAATGTTTTTTTTAAACCATTCCCCCTGGCATATGAATTCCAACTTACGAATCACATGATGATAAGTCTTTGTAGAGAAGTGTTGTGTCTCTGTGTATAGCTCAGTCAGTACACAGACAGCCTCCTGCTCCATCTATACATTAGGATCACACCACCCAGACTGTAGTAGGGAGCCATCGGTCACTCCCAGAGGGGGCAGTGAATCGCTCGCCTGTCACAGGAATTTTGGCCGGCACACACACATGCACATACATATGCACGGACACACACAGAAGAAAATGTGTACACACACACCTAAAGACAGGGAGGGGGCAACATATTTCGACCTGACCAGAGTCTATCACACAGGGGTCCTGATGAAGTCCATCTCTCACTCCTGTCACCCCTCTCCACCCCATCCCTCCTTCCCTCCTTCCCTTCCTCTGCGGCCACCACTCACTCTGAGACTTTAATCCACATCCTGTCCCTTACTTAAAGCCCTGGCCAGCAGGACTTTCTCCCCTCCTCTGTCATCCTCCTTTCCTTTTGCCGAGAATCTGTCTGTCCACCCCTCCGCCCTCTCACCACTCTTCTTTTCTCTACCTCCTCTCTCTCTCTCTCGCTCGCTTTCTCTTTTTCTCTCTCTCTTTTTCTCTCTCTCTTTTTCTCTCTCTTTTTCTCTCTCTTTTTCTCTTTCTCTCTCTCTCTCTCTCTCTCTCTCTCTCTCTTCTCTCTTCTCTTCTCTCTCTCTCTCTCTCTCTCTGGGGCAGTAATTGATAGTGATGCTGCTGTGTCCAGTGCTGTAGCCTACTAAGCATTCTGGTCAGCACTATGCTAGAGGTGTGTGTGTGCGCATGCTTGTGTGTGTGTGTGTGTGTGTGTGTGTGTGTGTGTGTGTGTGTGTGTGTGTGTGTGTGTGTGTGTGTGCATGCTTGTGTGTGTGTCTGCGCGTGTTGAAAATGTAAGGGCCATTTTTTTGCGCAGAACCCCAGTCTCAGCTGTGGTATGTGTCCTCGACAAAGGAATGCATACCATGGTGTTTGTTGTTCCTTAGTTTAGTCGTCCTTGCATGTAAAGAATTTCCCAAATCAAGAAGTATTTGAGAATAACTATTGTTGTTATCTAGAAAGTCATGAATGATTTTAAGAGCTATAATTTAGCCTCCCCAGTTTGCAGAAGCAGTCTGGGTCAGATACTATACATGACATTTCAATATTTGTTTTAATTCTGTAATTGACTGTACTGTGTGTCTGTGGCTTATCATGTCTAATGTAATGGTCTATAAATCTATAAACGATCTAGTATAAACATATATAAACCATCTATAAACACATCTATACCTATATTCCATGTTTATCCTGAATGCAGTAGGTATATTTAGGCTATCTCTCGTGTCTCCCTACCCCAGCATCAGGTAACTGTGGCAGAGTGGGCTGAGTGTCGGCGTGTGTGAAGTGTAATTGCTACAGGAAGAGGAGGGGAGCGTCTCTTATCTAAGCCCCTCCCCCGTCCACACAGGCCTGGTATTTATTACCCCCTCAGTAATCACTTTGCGCTCCCTCTTTTGATAGACCGTTATTGCTCTAACTACTCGGGGTCCCTATAGGAATTTGCAGGCCCTCCAGTTTTATTAGACAAAGGCCCTCATTATTCAGACGGCGCATTAAGACCACCATTAGATCCACTCTGGCCCCCAGTCCACTGAGTCGCCCTCCGTATCCCGTTGCAAGACACTTCATCCCGTACGTTGAGCACAGAATGCACACAAGCAGGCAGCCACACATACATATGCACACACTGAGAATATTATTCGGTCACGGTAGCGGTCCCTTGTAACTCAGTTGGTAGAGCATGGCGCTTGCAACGGCAGGGTTGTGGGTTCAATTCCCACGGGGGACCAGTATGAAAATGTATGCGCTCACTACTGTAAGTCGCTAAATGACTAAAATGTCAATGTAGTCCAGTCACTACAAACAGAAGTAAAGATGTAACTACTGTCCTACAGTGACATCAAAATGACTGTTGTCGGGTAAAGAAGATGAGTTTTAGAGACTCAGATGTGGTTTGTTATTTTCTTTTGGCTTCTTCATTCTGTTTGTTTCCCCACTCGGAGGCGGTTAGGCTTCGTCATTGTGGCTTTCTCTCTCTCTTTCTCTTTCTCTCTCTCTGCACTCGTTCCTTCGACGCTCCCTCATTCTTATGGCAGCAGCCAATGAGCACTCTTCCCCAGGGATACGAAAAAAATAAATAAACACAGCTTGTGGTAGAGAGAGAGAGAGAATAAGCGTCCTCCGTTCCTCCTCCACCTTCACTCCCCTCTCCCTCATTTCCTGTGCCCTCTTTTTTTAATTTCTTTGTAGCCACCTGTGTGCGTCCAATATGGCCGCCTTTCTTCGCCGCAGCTAATCGATGGGCTCTTATTGGGTTTGACTGTTTGGTCCAATATCTCATGGCCTCATCGCAGGCCGCCCCGGGGCCGGAGGATCCAGACTAATAACTCTAGTCAGTCTCAGGGGACTCGGTTGAGATCCAGAGATGAGAAGGGAGAGATGATTAGTACTGAGATGTTATGTAGCTGGAGTTCCAGACCCTCTAACACAGAGCAGAACATTATCATCCCCCTAAAGAAATCTAGCATCGCAATCCTCATACATCTTAATTGTGTCATTTGGCTACCATGGTGACACATGCTAAATCATTCATTCTCCCCCTCCGCTGTAAATCCAATCCAAGACATGTTCCTGTAACAGGGACTCTCTGGCAAGCCTTCATAAGTCACTATAGTGAAGTTGGCAGGGAACAGAGGCTCTGTAGACTGTAGGAGGGAAACATATGAGGAACACATAGAAACCAATATGTTTCCTGTATGTTTGTCTGTAGTTGTCGCGGGTCGATGGGCCCAGGGCCGCAGAGCCACGCTTCAATATGATGTCTGTTAAATCTGAAGAATGAAGGTGGTTTGTTTGGACTGTAGCCTGTGGCTGTTTCTCAAATGGCATCCTATCCTCTATATAGTGCACTACATCTGACAAGGGCCCATAGGTCTCTGTCAGTGCACTATATAGGGAATAAGGTGTCACTTGGGATGCTACCAATGAATCCTCGATGCACTTTGAAGGTAAATGGAAGTCATGGTCACTCTGTGGTATGGTACACATAAACCCTGTACACACTGGCATTCTGTATTGCAGGGATATATTTAAGCAATAAGGCCAGAGGAGGTGTGGTATATGGTCAATATACCACGGCTAAGGGCTGTTCTTATGCACAACGCATCGAGGAGTGCCTGGACTCAGCCCTTAGTCGTGGTATATTGGCCATATACCACAAACCCTCAAGGTGCCTTATTGCTATTATAAACTGGTTACCAACGTAATTAGTGCAGTAAAAATACATGTTTTGTTGTACCCGTGGTATAATGTCTGATATACCACGGCCGTCAGCCAATCAGCATTCAGGGCTTGAACCACCCAGTTTATAATGAGTGTTGCAGTGAATATACACTTCCACTGAGAATTTGGCATACTCCTTGATACTGTCCCACTCCTTATGTAATGGTTGGGACTGTTGTACATTGTTGCACTATATAAAGTATGTGCATATCCAGGGCAAAAATAATACATCTCAATGGGGACTGGTGAACTGCTGCACTTAAACTGAGTTTGTACTTATCCGTATAGTCTACTGTATACGGACTTAACACTTGTATTCATGGCAGTAAGTGTGCCATTATGCTGTAGGTGGAAGAATGTGCCCGGTCACGGGCTGAGATTTTTTTCTGAATGAAAGAGATTATCCCCCAGTCTCTTAGCCACACACACACACACACACACACACACACACACACACACACACACACACACACACACACACACACACACACACACACACACACACACACACACACACACACACACACACACACACACACACACACACACAAACTTAGCTCAGTAACATACCTGTCAGCTGGGACAAACCACTAGTTTGAGTGAAGTGAAGGCAAAACAGAGGTGAAACGAGACCAAATGAATTTGCGAAGGGAGAGTGCCACTTCAGCGTAAAGCTGTCATTACCACGGCTAGCGTACTCCCTCATAAATAGTTGTAATGAGCTGCTTTCAGCAGCCAAATCATTCTCTATGTAACATGATGTAACGGGAGAGGAACAGTCCTCTTCTTGCTCTGATGTAACCAGAGACGGTCCTCTTCCTCTGCGTCTGTCTGCTGATTTGATTCAAAACAGATGGAGTTTATCTGCAGGATTTTTTGGTCATGTTTTAATTTTCAGAGGATCCCACTTCTGCCACCAAAATGATGGTTCAATGGTTCACTAATACAGTAGCTTGGTGTCTGATATTCTATACCTTCCCCCCTTTCTGTTTTGTTGTCGGTACATGTTTGTTTGTTGCGAGTTTTCACTTGTAAATCTTTTTCTCGTTCTCCATGGCTATTTGGCTTGAGTTCGCAGCACAGTTGCATTTTATAAGCCAATGAAAATGTCAGGCACATTTCTCAGAGTGAAAAATACCATTTTGTGACAAACTGTAATCTTATACTTCAATGCGTCTTGGCTGTGTAGCACTGAGTAAAAACTATGATTATGGGTGCAGGGTTTAAATGGCTGGTGTGTCTGTTTGTCTGTCCCTCTATTTGTCAGGAAGTGGCAGGCTCAAACCCATCACAGAGGTCATATGTCACCGCTTCATTGGCTAGGTTCAAGGACTTACTCTTGAATCTAGGTCTGCATGTTCATGAATGCGTTTGTGGATTCCCAGCACAGAGTAAACGGGAGAATTGAAAGGCACCAAACACCCAACAACACAGTAACAACCAGCAACACACAGCAACACCCAGCAACACAGCAATAACCAGCAACACCCAACAACAACACAACAACAACACAACAGCAACACCCAACAAAACCCAACACAACAATCACAACACCCAACAACACAACGGCAACACCCATCAACACCCAACAGCCCTACAACACCCAACAACACCACAGCAACACCCAACAACACAACAACACCTAACAACACTCCCTCAGCTTATCTGTTATACAGGAAATACACTAGGATCACACTGACTAGTGGCGTCTTTCCTTATTCTGGATGATAGTGAATATTGGGTAACACTTCATTTGAACTCTATGTCATAACAGTGTCAAAGTATAGTCTTAAACATGACTAATAATGGTCAGTGGTGGGCCAGGCTGAATTCAGGAGCTAATATGATTTTGTACTGTACCCTCTCAGTTGTTATTGTTGACTGGGTCTGGTTGATTGGGTCCGACCAGACCAGTCCAGACAGGAGGTCTGGAGGGAGACAGTTTAGTGGACTGTAGTCTATGTCCCAACTGCCAGAAATATTCAGTCAACCCCATGGGCCTGGAGAGAACCCATCCGTTCAACAGTAAATCCACACACACATACTAGTCACGCTCAGCCATATGGTCCCCTGTGTGTGTGTGTGTGTGTGTGTGTGTGTGTGTGTGTGTGTGTGTGTGTGTGTGTGTGTGTGTGTGTGTGTGTGCGTCTGCGGTACGGGGAACTTGTGTCTGTCTTCACGTCACAGGTAATTGCCTCCTATTCACATTGGCAAAACACACCAGACCCTCCTCACATGATATAGTAGGAAAATACTGTATGTAGCCTACAAACACTCTCCATCACTGGGAAAGGCAACATTGGCTAATGTTGAGAATGGTGTGAATTAGTGGTACTTTCTGTTCATTACAAAACAAATGGCACCTTTTGACTGCAATTAGCCTAGAGAACATCTTTACCAACTACCAACAATGTCATTTTTCATTTTAAGTAGGCTTTACACTGGTGCAGATTTCACAGATGACAAAACGTCATCCTATTCGTCTACAATGTCTCTTCAATATCTTTGTTTATCTTCATTCTGGCTATAACATCCTTAGGTCACGTGGCCCATTGCCAGTCTGGGCCAGTCTGGGTAGTAGTCGGGGGGAATAGGGCGGCCATGATTTCTGAACACATACACACATTTCTATGTTATAGTCTGCACTTGGCTCCCAGACTTTTCTATCCCCTTAATCCTCAAATTAATAAATTAAGCTATATTTAAGAAAATGTGCTATAATGATCTCCAATTACACTTTTTGGGCCAGATAACAATGTGTCTTCAAAGCCTCTTCAAACCCTTGCATTGCTAGGTTAAATGCTAACACTAAAAGATAACACAGCTGCATTGGCCATAGACTCTGCATCACTAACTGCAGGCGAAATGCTATCGCTAGAAGTTAACACGGCTGCATTGTCTGTAGACTCTGTATGACTAACTGCAGAAGGCGAAATGATATCGCTAGAAGTTAACACGGCTGCATTGTCTGTAGTCTCTGTATGACTAACTGCAGGCGAAATGCTATTGCTATAAGCTAACACGGCTGCATTGTCTGTAGACTCTGTATGACTAACTGCAGAAGGCGAAATGCTATCGCTAGAAGCTAACACGGCTGCATTGTCTGTAGTCTCTGTATGACTAACTGCAGAAGGCGAAATGCTATTGCTAGAAGCTAACACGGCTGCATTGTCTGTAGACTCTGTATGACTAACTGCAGAAGGCGAAATGCTATCGCTAGAAGCTAACACGGCTGCATTGTCTGTAGACTCTATATGACTAACTGCAGAAGGCGAAATGCTATTGATTAAAGCTAACACAGCTTCCTATGGCTGGATACTGGCCCCTTTCATTTCAAAGGTAGACTTTGGGAGTTTTCTCCATCTGTTACTTTGCTTGCAGTTATATTTAAGTAGCTTGTCTGTTTTTTTAAGGCCTGTGGATTTCATGTTTCACGGTTGTGGTTTCTGACCAGGTCTGCTCTTCAAAGCTAACCTTGGCTAACCTTGCTAGCCAGGAAGTTGACTTTGCGTGTCTCGATCTTACTTGACAAAGCGCAGTAAGTCAAACTCACTCTCTGCTCTGGATAGTGTAACTCTTTTCGTTATTTTCTTGGTTACAAATTAAGAAAAGGTGGAATTCCTGAATAACATTGTGCCTCTTGTAGCTACAGAAACCTAGTAACGTTAGTAAAGATACTCGTTTTTGTGAGGACTGTATCTGAATGCTCTCTTTGGGTCAAGTTGATTTCATCATGTACTTCAATTATACAAATGGTATACTTTCATACTTCTTGTTCCTAAGGCTAGTGTCAAATTGCTTTTATTATGTTGCTACAAATGAGATAAGGGTGGAACTGCTAAAAATGTATATTAGGCTTCTCAGAGCATTGGGGAGAGCTACAAACCGTAGAGTGTGGGCGTGTGTGTGTGTGTGTGTGTGTGTGTGTGTGTGTGTGTGTGTGTGTGTGTGTGTGTGTGTGTGTGTGTGTGTGTGTGTCCATACATGTGTGTGTAGAGTATCTGAAAGGCTCTTTCAGCAGGACCATGGTGACTTGATGGTGTTTAGCCCGTCCTCCCCCACCTCTCCTGGGACTTGTCTATGAGGCAATCCCAGTTGTCCCTCTCCTCTCCTCTCCTCTCCTCTCCTCTCCTCTCCTCTCCTCTCCTCTCCTCTCCTCTCCTCTCCTCTCCTCTCCTCTCCTCTCCTCTCCTCTCCTCTCCTCTCCTCTCCTCTGCTCTGCTCCGCTGCATCCATATAGCACTAATGATTATGGAAGTGGACAGTTTTTTAATGCAGTAATGTCGTCAGTGCCGCCATTTGATTGCAGGTCCAATGCACTTGACGGCGCCCGCAAATGCATCTAATGCATCTAATGCCCACACTCTGCAGAGTAGTCCAGTGGATCCATATTCAGAACACACAGCAGAGGTTGGTTAGGTGTGTGGAGCCTCACATTTTGGAGTGTGTCGTCATGGGTTCTGGTTTGTGTCAGACACCCATACCATTTGACATTTTCCACGTTTGAAGTCGTACTCAAGAGCACTAACTCCAAATGGCATCCAAGTGTCTCAGAACTGCAAAGAAGCCTAGATTAGCCTTTGTTTATTTTTCGTGGTTGGGATTCGGGCAACCCTAGGGGCTGTCACTGGCTTCCACCAAAAGCCAGATCTACAGCAGAGAATCTAGAAACGGCTCCCTGCTTTAATTAAAATCTCTCTTTCTCCTTACTTGCTAGACTCATAGTTTAGGGAGACCATGGCAACCCAGACCCACAATGCCCTGGGGGTGCCCTCTCAGCCATGGCTTTGTCTTTGGCTGCATCTGAAATGATACCATATTCCTTATGTAGTGCACTACTTTTGACCAGAGCCCTACATTCAAAGGTAGTGCACTATATAGGTAATAGCATGCCACTTCAGACCCACCAGTGAGGGTTCAGGGAACATGTCACCTGACCCAGTCAGGCCAGGGCCCGGTCAGTTAGTCATCCGCTGCGTCCCTCGGTCCTCACAGGCCAGTGGAGCGCCCTTCGCCCTGGTGCGGCTACAACAACACGCTGCAGCCAGTTTGAATAATACCCCGGTGCAGGTTGTATAAGGGACTGAATGGTACACACTCACACACACGGTGGACATGTGGGGTCTGGACATGAGGCGACGAGGTGTACAACGAGTGTTTGTGCTTATGTTTTTATGTCCACGTAGTGGTACACGTCATGCACAATATGTATCGTTATCCGAGTAACTTCGAGGGTATGTGAGAATGTGTGTATTAGAATATGTGCGACTTTGCGTACGAGTCTGTGTGGGTGGGTGTTGGTAACGGTATGTCTGAGGACCTACCACCACAGTCCCCGATGCTCCCACAGAACACATCCCCAGACCCTCTCCCTCTCTCTCTTCTTCTACATCCCTCTATCCCCTCTCTCTCTCCTCCCGTCTTCCCTTCCTGCAGTTCGTATTTCAGTTTGCTCGCAGGTCCGTGCCAGACGGAAATTTGCTGAGGCTGCAGGAGCCCCCTCGGAGGCCACACGGAGGAGGGACAGGAGGGGAACAATCGGGCCCAGTCCTCCCTCTCTCTCTCTCTCTCTCTCTCTCGTTCTCTCTCTCTCTCCGTCTCGCTCTCCCCAGCCTGCCAGGCTGCACAGGTCCTCAGGGTGACTCGCTGTTGGCTCAGGACACAAAATCCCCCCCGAATACCTCCCCCCACCCTGCTCCTCCTCTCCCTCCCTCCTTCCCTCCCTTTAACTCCCCGGGGTGGGACGGTGAGGCCATCCAGTCATACGCTGTCCATCAGCGTGTGTTTACTCTCGATGTGACAGGGCCGACACATCTGGAGTGCATATTCAGGTTCCCTCTCTCTCTCTCTCTCTCTCTCTCTCTCTCTTTCTCCCTCCCTCTCTCTCTCTCTGTCTCCTCCCCTCTCTCTCGCTCTCCTCAGTGCCACTAGGCACATTCCGCCAGATCATTTCAGCCCCCGTTGTTATGGCGATTGTCTCTCCCCTCCAGTGATTTTCAAGTTGCATGACAGAAATTGCTGGAGCTAACCAGGAGTGCAGGGGTGTGCAGGGGGAGGTTAGGGGAAAGAGGGCGAACGGGAGGAGGAGGGGGACAAAAGTCAAGGGAGATCAGGAGAGAGGAGAACATTTTTTTTCTTCTTTCAGAGAGCAAACTAATTACAGTTTGAGTTCTTCCATTCTTCCCTCTCTCTGTTCAGACACCCTGGCTTGTGGTCTAATGAAGTGACAATCTTTTTCTCTCTCTCTCTCTTTCTCTCTCCCTCCTTTGCTCTCTCACTCATCGTTCTCCCCCTTCCTTTCCTCTAACATTCCTGTGCTGGTGTGTGACTGTGACGGCTTGTCATCTCCCTGGAATGTCCTTCTCTCCCACCTCGTTCCCTGTTTCACGTGAAGCATTCGTTCCTGGGTTTCCGACCCTCACACTCACTCACACACTGAAACGCTAGCTCTTTGAAAACGTGTGCGTACCAACCCACACACACTCACCTCAACTCCTCTTACACACACTGAAACGCTAGCTCTTTGAAAACGTGTGCTAGCAGATGGTGTCCATTCGGCTGCATTCTTACCATTGGCTGGGGTCCACAACAAGCAGAGAGATCCACAGATCTGTTGTCCACGGGTTGTTTCTCAACTGGAGAAAAGTGTTCTCGTTATTTTATTTTGTGTTGCCTGTGGTAGGAAAACGGGACCATTTAGTGTATTCTGGTAGACCGGAGGAATTCTCATGATTACGTTAATGACAAAATGGGGTTTACCAAAAGCAGCTTATAAATGAAAAACTGTTGTTTCACACAAACTGTGTGTGTTTTGTAGCTTGTCCGACGCAGGTCCTAGTAGCCACACGTTTGACATTTCATTTAGAATTTTATTAAATAGATGTTAGCAATTACCATTCTTTGTCTAACAGAGCACAGACAGTGACAGTTGTTTTTAATCAGACATGATGTGTTGTGTGAGGCTCTCTCCCATTTCTCTCATGTTCAACAGTACAGTATCTGGATGGAATTCTTTCTCTATTTCTATCATGTGACTTTTAATGAAGACAAGATCTTTGCTTTAGATAATTACTAGGCCCTGATGCAGGGCCTGTTTCCTACTGTACATGCAGACATATGGAGATACATGTTTCCTACTGTACATGCAGACATATGGAGACACATGTTTCCTACTGTACATGCAGACATATGGAGACACATGTTTCCTACTGTACATGCAGACATATAGAGGCACATGTTTCCTACTGTACATGCAGACATATGGAGACACATGTTTCCTACTGTACATGCAGACATATGGAGACACATGTTTCCTACTGTACATGCAGACATATAGAGACACATGTTTCCTACTGTACATGCAGACATATGGAGAAACATGTTTCCTACTGTACATGCAGACATATGGAGAAACATGTTTCCTACTGTACATGCAGACATACGGAGACACATGTTTCCTACTGTACATGCAGACATATAGAGACACATGTTTCCTACTGTACATGCAGACATATGGAGAAACATGTTTCCTACTGTACATGCAGACATATAGAGACACATGTTTCCTACTGTACATGCAGACATATGGTTTCCTAGACAAGACATGTTTCCTACTGTACATGCAGACATACATGCAGACATGCAGACATGGAGAAACATGTTTCCTACTGTACATGCAGACATATGGAGACACATGTTTCCTACTGTACATGCAGACATATGGAGAAACATGTTTCCTACTGTACATGCAGACATATGGAGACACATGTTTCCTACTGTACATGCAGACATATAGAGACACATGTTTCCTACTGTACATGCAGACATATGGAGACACATGTTTCCTACTGTACATGCAGACATATGGAGACACATGTTTCCTACTGTACATGCAGACATATGGAGACACATGTTTCCTACTGTACATGCAGACATATGAAGAGGCAGGCAGGACGTTAGGTCTAATGGAATACAGGAACATGTTGGACTCATTCGCTGAGTAGCAGAGATCCAATGGAAGTCAATAATGACAATGAAGTGGTGGCTGGGGGGTAGTGTGTATGTGTGTTGGGAGGGTTCTGTGTGTGTGTGTGTAGTTTTGGGGGGAAGGGGGTACCTTTTGAGTCCCTTAATTGACATGATCTCCTGGAATGACAACAGCTGTGTGTGTGTGTGTGTGTGTGTGTGTGTGTGTGTGTGTGTGTGTGTGTGTGTGTGTGTGTGTGTGTGTGTGTGTGTGTGTGTGTGTGTGTGTGTGTGTGTGTGTGTGTATGTGGTCTCATATTTATTCAGCTCAACGCCTGGATGAGCAGGACTTATCCTCTGTCCTGATTACCCTGCCTGCCCTGCCACCATTAATCCTTCAGAGACCCTGACCCTCTATCACCAGTCTCTAACACACACACACACACACAGACTAACAGACAGACATTCCCCCGTACTCTCTCTTTTTCTCTCTGTCTCTGGTTAGTCCTGAGGGCAGAGATGAGAGGTAGTGTGTGTGTGTGTGCATCTTCTCTCTGTCACCTGGCCCTCCAGGCCCCTGCTAGGCATCCCTAGGGGCCCCCATTCCCTCTAATGCAACGCACAACATTTTTGTGTGTGAGTGTGTTTGCACGTAGCTACCCTCCTGATGTTCCTCTCCCATATCACCCATCCTTTTCTTTGGTAGAGACACACTCTTAAGTAGCCAGAGCCCTAGCTGTGTGTGTGTCTCTGTCTCTCCTACTCAGGACACCGGTGATCCTTCAATAACAGCCATCACAGCCAAGACATAATATTGAACATGGCCACATTCCCTCTACCTATTCTGTGCCCGTTTATCAATTATTGAAATGAGAAAGTAAAAACACATTGTACTGATAAGTCGGCTCTTTGTTTCTGGCTCGCTACGAGCACGAGCACTTGAGACACACACACACACACACACACACACACACACACACACACACACACACACACACACACACACACACACACACACACACACACACTCCAGTGTGATGGAGGCTAGCGTTCCCCCACCCCAACTTTCACCAGCACTACTTCAGGCCTCTTGACTGAAGGTCAAGGAGCGGGTTGTTTAGTTGTGGTGGCTGTATGTAAAGAACCCAGGGGGATCCAGCAGCCTGTTATGACTCTGATGGAAGGATGGTGGGAGCCGGTGCCAAAGCCCTTTTCAATGTACACAGTAGGGGAGGAGGGGAGGAGAGGAAGGGAGGGAGAGGGAAGAAGTGGAGAGGAGAGGGAGGTTTGGGACCAGCTCATTATAAACAGTAGCTCAGGGAAGAGTGCATTGGGGAAAGGGTCTGGCAAGAGATAGCCTTACAGTGGAATAGTGTATATTTTGAAAAATATATGTCACACAAGTATTGTGGTATATACTGTGTGTATGATGCAAACAATGGGGGGAAAGAACATGGGGCTCACTAGATTTATATTCTGAACATAGTGTGTAGCATACTGTGTGTAGCATACTGTGTGTAGCATACTGTGTGTAGCGTACTGTGTGTAGCATACTGTGTAGCATACTGTGTGTAGCATACTGTGTGTAGCGTACTGTGTGTAGCATACTGTGTGTAGCATACTGTGTGTAGCGTACTATGTGCAGCATACTGTGTGTAGCGTACTGTGTGTAGCGTACTGTGTGTAGCATACTGTGTGTAGCGTACTGTGTGTAGCGTACTGTGTGTAGCGTACTGCGTGTAGCATACTGTGTGTAGCATACTGTGTGTAGCGTACTGTGCCACACAATGTAAGACCTACAGGATGTTGAGAACCTATTATGTGAAAGAAATCACCTGAGATGTCTTCTCTGTCCATAAATGTTCTGTGTGTGTGTGTGTGTGTGTGTGTGTGTGTGTGTGTGTGTGTGTGTGTGTGTGTCCTGCCCTTTCAAACGTTGGCAGGGAGATGAAACGCCTGTTGACACAGTGTTCTCTTTCCCCTGTTGCTTTTCCTCTCCTCTGTGTTGGAAGTGACCACAGGACCACCTGAGAGAGAGACACACACACACACACACACACACACACACACACACACTCCATCCCCTTCTCCTGCCAGCGCTCCAGCTCTCTCCACTGTCCCCGTCTTCTCCTTTTCCCATAACAAATAACACGGCAGGAAATCCCCCGAACCTCCATCCTTGCTGCTGCAGCATCTCTGTTCCTTATGGCCCAGCCTAGTCCCCTGCTCAGAAGGACTCCCCTCCTGAAGAGTCCAACATCTCTGTTCCTTATGGCCCAGCCTAGTCCCCTGCTCAGAAGGACTCCCCTCCTGAAGAGTCCAACATCTCTGTTCCTTATGGCCCAGCCTAGTCCCCTGCTCAGAAGGACTCCCCTCCTGAAGAGTCCAACATCTCTGTTCCTTATGGCCCAGCCTAGTCCCCTGCTCAGAAGGACTCCCCTCCTGAAGAGTCCAACATCTCTGGGAATGTTCCTTATGGCTCAGCCTAGTGCCCTGCTCAGAAGGACTCCCCTCCTGAAGAGTCCTACATCTCTGTTCCTTATGGCCCAGCCTAGTCCCCTGCTCAGAAGGACTCCCCTCCTGAAGAGTCCTACATCTCTGTTCCTTATGGCCCAGCCTAGTCCCCTGCTCAGAAGGACTCCCTTCCTGAAGAGTCCTACATCTCTGTGAATGTTCCTTATGGCTCAGCCTAGTGCCCTGCTCAGAAGGACTCCCCTCCTGAAGAGTCCTACATCTCTGTTCCTTATGGCTCAGCCTAGTCCCCTGCTCAGAAGGACTCCCCTCCTGAAGAGTCCAACATCTCTGGGAATGTTCCTTATGGCTCAGCCTAGTGCCCTGCTCAGAAGGACTCCCCTCCTGAAGAGTCCTACATCTCTGTTCCTTATGGCTCAGCCTAGTCCCCTGCTCAGAAGGACTCCCCTCCTGAAGAGTCCTACATCTCTGTTCCTTATGGCCCAGCCTAGTCCCCTGCTCAGAAGGACTCCCCTCCTGAAGAGTCCTACATCTCTGTTCCTTATGGCCCAGCCTAGTCCCCTGCTCAGAAGGACTCCCCTCCTGAAGAGTCCTACATCTCTGTTCCTTATGGCCCAGCCTAGTCCCCTGCTCAGAAGGACTCCCTCCTGAAGAGTCCTACATCTCTGTTCCTTATGGCCCAGCCTAGTCCCTGCTCAGAAGGACTCCCCTCCTGAAGAGTCCTACATCTCTGTTCCTTATGGCCCAGCCTAGTCCCCTGCTCAGAAGGACTCCCCTCCTGAAGAGTCCTACATCTCTGTTCCTTATGGCCCAGCCTAGTCCCCTGCTCAGAAGGACTCCCCTCCTGAAGAGTCCTACATCTCTGTTCCTTATGGCCCAGCCTAGTCCCCTGCTCAGAAGAACTCCCCTCCTGAAGAGTCAAACATCTCTGTTCCTTATGGCCCAGCCTAGTCCCCTGCTCAGAAGGACTCCCCTCCTGAAGAGTCAAGCATCTCTGTTCCTTATGGCCCAACCTAGTGCCCTGCTCAGAAGGACTCCCCTCCTGAAGAGTCCAACATCTCTGGGAATGTTCCTTATGGCCCAGCCTAGTCCCGTGCTCAGAAGGACTCCCCACCTGAAGAGTCCAACATCTCTGTTCCTTATGGCCCAGCCTAGTCCCCTGCTCAGACGGACTCCCCTCCTGAAGAGTCCAACATCTCTGGGAATGTTCCTTATGGCCCAGCCTAGTCCCCTGCTCAGAAGGACTCCCCACCTGAAGAGTCCAACATCTCTGTTCCTTATGGCCCAGCCTAGTCCCCTGCTCAGAAGGACTCCCCTTCTGAAGAGTCCAACATCTCTGTTCCTTATGGCCCAGCCTAGTCCCCTGCTCAGAAGGACTCCCCTCCTGAAGAGTCCTATATCTCTGTTCCTTATGGCCCAGCCTAGTCCCCTGCTCAGAAGGACTCCCCTCCTGAAGAGTCCAACATCTCTGGGAATGTTTCTTATGGCCCAGCCTAGTCCCTTGCTCAGAAGGACTCCCATCCTGAAGAGTGCAACATCTCTGGGAATGTTCCTTATGGCCCAGCATAGTCCCCTGCTCAGAAGGACTCCCCTCCTGAAGAGTCCAACATCTCTGTTCCTTATGGCCCAGCCTAGTCCCTTGCTCAGAAGGGCTCCCCTCCTGAAGAGTCCAACATCTCTGGGAATGTTCCTTATGGCACAGCCTAGTCCCCTGCTCAGAAGGACTCCCCTCCTGAAGAGTCCAACATCTCTGGGAGTGTTCCTTATGGCCCAGCCTAGTCCCCTGCTCAGAAGGACTCCCCTCCTGAAGAGTCTAACAGCTGTGGTCTCAGTGGATCATGTCCAAACAGCCAGCGCTGCTCCTTAAAAAACACTGAGAATTCAGGGTGGGACCGTATGTTTGTGTCAACCTTCCAGAGCTCCAGGTCTAACCTCCCTCAACCTTCACATGTGGCCCGCTCCGGGCCCCTCAGCCTGGGTAGAGAAAGGGCAACCACTGGGTCGTCTGGTCCTCGGTTCCACTCCCTTCCCTTGGTGGGGGGCTAGATTGAGAACAGGTTTGGGTGAGACGGCGTGGTGGGAGAATGAACAGGAGTGAGAGTGAGGAAGAGCGAGACAGAGTGGGACTTAGAGGAGAGCCAAAGAGAGCGAGGGAGGGAGAGAGAGAGAGAGAGAGAGAGAGAGAAAGAAAGAGGAGTACATGTTTCTCTTTCTTGGTGTGATCAAAGCCAGGTCCCCTCACGCTGTGATCAGGCCCCACAGTCAAATGCAAAACAGCCTGAATTAAAACACGTTTCATTTAAATAAGCCGGATTTTAAAAGGAGAAAGGAGAAAACGACTCTAATATCCCCGCGTGGCGACGTTTAGTTCCGTTGTTGCAGCACAGGACCGCTGTTAACTGACTCGAGGGGTTTTCAGAGGTGACAAAACACACCGCGCGCACGCACGCACGCACGCACGCACGCACGCACGCACGCACGCACGCACGCACGCACACACACACACACACACACACACACACACACACACACACACACACACACACTCTACCGGTGATGAGGCTCCAGCCTAGTGAAGACATGCTGCACTAGATAGGTTTGTTTCTGTGATTTGTAAGTAATTCTATTTCATTGTGTTTCTCACAGATGAGCACTGTGTTGTGACATAGTGTGTTAGGTGTGTGTGTGGGGACGGAGGATGTGTCTGTCTGCCTGTGTGTGTGAGAGAGCAAGAGAGAGAGAGAAAGAGAGTCCAATGGAGTGGACTCATATCTCTAGCCCACATGGGACATACTCAGGAACACTTGGCAGCCGGGACAGGGGAAGTCCCCAGGACTGGGCCGTAAGCCCTCAGTACGTCTGTCTGTGATTCACTGTGTGTGTGTGTGTGTGTGTGTGTGTGTGTGTGTGTGTGTGTGTGTGTGTGTGTGTGTGTGTGTGTGTGTGTGTGTGTGTGTGTGTGTGTGTGTGTGTGTGTGTGTGTGTGTGTGGACAGTTTGTACCGACAGGAAACGATGTGGGTGGATTTCTGATCATTTACCAAAAACGTGATTAAGAGGAATAGACTTATACAATTATTCCAATACATATTTCTTACTGTTTTCTCCTTTAGACATCTGCAGTGACTATGTGAATGATATATTCCTAGATGTCAATACATCTGCCCCATAGGCCTGTTATTTAATTCATAAAGGCAGTAGATGATTATAGGGTGTAATGAGTGACAATGTGAATGGTATATTCAAGATGAGTTTTGTCAGAGTCAGTTGAGAAGAGAGAGGACCCCATAGTGAAGTATTTTATTATTTATATACCTGGTGTTAAACCACCTGGAGTGACTGGAGACGAACTCTATTAGCCTGTGATCTCTCTCTCTCTCTCTCTCTCTCTCTCTCTCTCTCTCTCTGTCTCTCTCTCTCTCTGTCTCTCTCTCTCTCTCTCTCTCTCTGTCTCTCTCTCTCTCTCTCTCTGTCTCTCTCCCTCTCTCTATGTCTCTCTCTCTCTGTCTCTCTCGCTCTCGGTCTCTCTCTCTCGGTCTCTCTCTCTCTGTCTCTCTCTCTCTGTCTCTCTCTTTCTTGCCCCCTCCCTCTCTCTGTCTCTCTCCCTGTCTCTCTCTTTCTTGCCCCCTCCCTCTCTCTGTCTCTCTCTCTGTCTCTCTCTTTCTTGCCCCCTCCCTCTCTCTGTCTCTCTCTCTGTCTCTCTCTTTCTTGCCCCCTCCCTCTCTCCCCTTTCCTTCCCTGGTTGTTTTGCTCCTGTCCCCTGTTTGTCCACATTCCTTTCACTAGGATACCTCACTGCCAGTCTTAGGGGTGTGTCTCCTGACCGCGCCTCTGGACACTTTATTAAAGTGGATTTTAATTTACCCCCGTGTTGCTAGTACCCCCTCTCCCACAGAGGTGCCCCCTCTCTCCCCCAAACAGGGCTTATTAACTTCTGTCTGTCTCTCAGAGAGTACACACACACAACATTTCTCACTGTGGTCTGGTCACGTTGGCTTAAGCGACAATCCTCCTAACATGTACCCAGTCATACACACACAGTCTGATATATACACACACACACAGTCTGACATACACTCACACACAGTCTGACACACACACAGTCTGACATACACACACACACAGTCTGACATACACTCACACACAGTCTGATATATACACACACACACAGTCTGACATACACTCACACACAGTCTGACACACACACAGTCTGACATACACACACACAGTCTGACATACACTCACACACAGTCTGACATACACACACACACAGTCTGACATACACTCACACACAGTCTGACACACACACAGTCTGACATACACACACACACAGTCTGACACACACTCACACACAGTCTGACACACACACAGTCTGACACACACACAGTCTGACATACATACACACACACACACAGTCTGACACACACACACACACACACAGTCTGACACACACACACAGCCTGACACACACACACAGTCTGACACACACACACAGCCTGACACACACACAGTCTGACATACACACACACACAGTCTGACATACACACACACACACAGTCTGACATGACACACACACAGTCTGACATACACACACACACAGTCTGACATACACACACACACACAGTCTGACATACACACACACAGTCTGACACACACACACAGCCTGACACACACACAGTCTGACATACACACACAGTCTGACATACACACACACACACACAGTCTGACATACACACACAGTCTGACACACACACACAGCCTGACACACACACACAGGCTGACACACACACACAGTCTGACATACACACACACAGTCTGACATACACACACACACACAGTCTGACATACATACACACACACAGTCTGACATACACACACACACAGTCTGACATACACACACAGTCTGACACACACACAGTCTGACATACACACACACACACAGTCTGACGTACACACACACTCTGACGTACACACACACTCTGACACACACACACAGTCTAACATACACACACAGTCTGACATACACACACACAGTCTGACATACACACACACAGTCTGACATACACACACAGTCTGGCCTACACACAGTCTGGCCTACACACACACACAGTCTGACATACACTCTCACACAGTCTGACACACACACAGTCTGACATACACACACACACACAGTCTGACATACACTCACACACAGTCTGACATACACACACACACAGTCTGACATACACATACACACAGTCTGACACACACACACACACACACACACACACATGCACACAGTCTGACACACACACAGTCTGACACACACACACACACAGTCTGACACACACACAGTCTGAAATACACACAGTCTGACACACACACACAGTCTGACACACACAGTCTGACATACACACACACACACACACACAGTCTGACACACACACAGTCTGACATAAACACACACACAGTCTGATATACACACAGTCTGACATACACACACAGTCTGACATACACACACACACAGTCTGACGTACACACACACTCTGACATACACACAGTCTGACATACACACACACAGTCTGACATACACACACAGTCTGACATACACACACAGTCTGACACACACACACACAGTCTGACATACACACACAGTCTGACATACACACAGCCACCACTAACATTGAATGACTGCTGCCAACACACTGTCATTGACACTGACCCAACTCCAGCCACTTTAATAATGGGAATTGATGGGAAATGATGTAAATATATCACTAGCCACTTTAAACAATGCTACCTTATATAATGTTACTTACCCTACATTATTCATCTCATATGCATATGTATATACTGTACTCTAGATCATCGACTGCATTCTTATGTCACTAGCCACTTTAACTATGCCACTTTGTTTACTTTGTCTACATACTCATCTCATATGTATATACTGTACTCGATACCATCTACTGTATGCTGCTCTGTACCATCACTCATTCATATATCCTTATGTACATATTCCTTATCCCCTTACACTGTGTATAAGACAGTAGTTTTGGAATTGTTAGTTAGATTACTTGTTGGTTATCACTGCATTGTCGGAACTAGAAGCACAAGCATTTCGCTACACTCGCATTAACATCTGCTAACCATGTGTATGTGACAAATAAAATTCGATTTGATTTGATTTGATTTGACACAGTCTGGCCTACACACAGTCTGGCCTACACACACACACACACACACACACACACACACACACACACACACACACACACACACACACACACACACACACACACACACAGTCTGACCTACACACACACACACACAGTCTGACCTACACACACAGTCTGACCCACACACACACACACACACACACACAGTCTGACCTGCACACACAGTCTGACCCACACACACAGTCTGACACACACACACACACACACACACACACACACACACACACACACACACACACAGTCTGACCTACATACACACACACACACACACACACACACACACACACACACAGTCTGACACACACACACAGTCTGACATACATTCTCAGATTCACACACAAATCTGCAGACTGGACAAAACAACCACTCCACTCTACTATGCTCCCTGTTTTTATTTGAGTGTCTGGCACGACTCCATTACAATAAGTTACCCCAGCCTCTCAGTACAGAATGACAGTAAAACAACACCTCTCTCTATCTCTCTCTCTCTCTCTCTCTCTCTCTCTGTCCCTCTCTCTCTCTTTGTCCCTCTCTCAGTCCGTCCCTCTCTGTCCGTACCTCTCTGTCCTTCTCTCTCTCTGTCCCTCTCTCTCTTAGTCCCTCTCTCTCTGGGGCCCTCAACCCAGAACACAGAGAGTGTTTGTGGTGTATGTGTGTGTGTGTGTGTGTGTGTGTGGGTGTGTGTTTGTGTGTGTGTACCAGAGACAAAGCTGGTTTACATTTGACACTTGTGAGTAGCTTGAGAAAAATGTATTACACAGAGGACCAGGGCCAGGGGTGGATGAGAGGAGGGAGAGAGACGATGGGGGAGAGGGGGAGGGAGAGAGACACAATGGGGGAGAGGGGGAGGGAGAGAGAGAGATGATGGGGGAGAGGGGGAGGGAGACGATGGGGGAGAGGGGGAGGGAGAGAGACACAATGGGGGAGAGGGGGAGGGAGAGAGAGAGATGATGGGGGAGAGGGGGAGGGAGACGATGGGGGAGAGGGGGAGAGGGGGAGGGAGAGAGAGATGATGGGGAGAGGGCGAGAGGGGGAGGGAGAAAGAGAGATGATGGGGGAGAGGGGAGGGAGACGATGGGAGGGAGAGGGGAGGGGGAGGGGGGGAGAGATGATGGGGAGAGGGCGAGAGGGGGAGGGAGAAAGAGAGATGATGGGGGAGAGGGGGAGGGAAAGAGAGAGACGATAGGTGAGAGGGGGATGGAGAGAGAGAGATGATGGTGGAGAGGGGGAGGGAAAGAGAGAGACGATAGGTGAGAGGGGAGGGAGAGAGAGAGACGCTGGGGAAGAGGGGGAGGGGGGGAGAGAGAGAGACGCTGGGGGAGAGGGGGAGAGGGGAGGGAGGGAGAGAGAGAGACGATAGGGGATAGGGGGAGGGAGAGAGACTGGGGGAGAGAGAGAGACGATGGGGAGAGGGGGATAGGGGAGGGAGAGAGAGAGACGATGGGGGAGAGGGGAGGGAGAGAGAGACGGGGGAGAGGGGGAGGGGAAGAGGAAGAGAGACGATGGGGGGAGAGGGGGGGAGGGAAGAGGAAGAGAGACGATGGGGAGAGGGGGAGAGGGGGAGGGAGAGAGAGACGAGGGGGAGGGGAGGGAGAGAGAGACGATGGGGGAGAGGAGGAGGGAGACGATGGGGGAGAGGGGGAGAGGGAGACGAGGGGGAGGGAGAGAGAGACGATGGGGGAGAGGGGGAGGGAGAGAGAGAGACGATGGGGGAGAGGGGGAGGGAGAGAGAGAGAGAGACGATGGGGGAGAGGGGGGGGGGAGGAGGAGGAGACAGGGGAGAGGGGAGGGTGTGAAGAACACACACCCCAGGAGGCACACATTGGAAAGATTTTATGCTTTGGCTCTACATGTCCTTTACCTGACCACTTTGACCCATTGTTAAAACACTGTTATATAACATGACATTTGTATTGAGAAAGGCCTTTATTGTTTTCAAGAGAAGACTATGTGCTCACTGCCCACAAAATGAAAACTGTTTAACCTGGGAGAGAGAGAGAGAGAGACGATGGGGGAGGGGGGGGAGAGAGAGAGACGATGGGGGAGAGGGGGAGGGAGAGAGAGAGAGAGAGGGGGACGATGGGGGAGAGGGGGAGAGGGGAGGGAGGGAGAGAGAGAGAGAGACGATGGGGGCGGGGGGAGAGAGAGACGATGGGGGAGAGGGGGAGGGAGGGAGAGAGAGAGAGACGGGATGGGGGGGGAGAGGTGGAGAGGGGGGAGGGGGGAGGGAGGGAGAGAGACAATGG
>NC_088413.1:24284594-24294594 GCF_034236695.1 Oncorhynchus nerka | reverse complement strand
TGGGCCTTTTACTGTGTAGACTCTCAGCCACTGGGTCTGGGCCTTTACTGTGTAGACTCTCAGCCACTCTAGTGGTCTGGGCCTTTTACTGTGTAGACTCTCAGCCACTCTAGTGGTCTGGGCCTTTTACTGTGTAGACTCAGCCACTCTAGTGGTCTGGGCCTTTTACTGTGTAGACTTTCTCAGCCACTCTAGTGGTCTGGGCCTTTTACTGTGTAGACTCTCAGCCACTCTAGTGGTCTGGGCCTTTTACTGTGTAGACTCTCAGCCACTCTAGTGGTCTGGGCCTTTTACTGTCTCTGCCACTCTAGTGGTCTGGGCCTTTACCGTGGCCACTCTAGTGGTCTGGGCCTTTACTGTGTAGACTCTCAGCCACTCTAGTGGTCTGGGCCTTTACTGTGTAGACTCTCAGCCTTTACTCTAGTGGTCTGGGCTCTAGTGCCACTCTGGGCTGGGCCTTTTACTGTGTAGACTCTCAGCCACTCTAGTGGTCTGGGCCTTTACTGTGTAGACTCTCAGCCACTCTAGTGGTCTGGGCCTTTACTGTGTAGACTCTCAGCCACTCTAGTGGTAGGGCCTTTACTCTCTCAGCCACTCTAGTGGTCTGGGCCTTTTACTGTGTAGACTCTCAGCCACTCTAGTGGGGCCTGTGTGTAGACTCTCAGCCACTCTAGTGGCCTGGGCCTTTACTGTGTAGACTCTCAGCCACTCTAGTGGTGGTCTGGGCCTTTACTGTGTAGACTCTCAGCCACTCTAGTGGTCTGGGCCTTTACTGTTCTCAGCCACTCTAGTGGCTGGGCCTTTACTGTGTAGACTCCACTCAGTGGTCTGGGCCTTTACCACTCTAGTGGTCTGGGCCTTTACTGTGTAGACTCTCAGCCACTCTAGTGGTCTGGGCCTTTTACTGTGTAGACTCTCAGCCACTCTAGTGGTCTGGGCCTTTACTGTGTAGACTCTCAGCCACTCTAGTGGTCTGGGCCTTTACTGTGTAGACTCTCAGCCACTCTAGTGGTCTGGGCCTTTACTGTGTAGACTCTCAGCCACTCTAGTGGTCTGGGCCTTTTACTGTGTAGACTCTCAGCCACTCTAGTGGTCTGGGCTGTGTAGACTCTCAGCCACTCTAGTGGTCTGGGCCACTTTGGTCTGGGCTGTGTAGACTCTCAGCCACTCTAGTGCCACTCTAGTGGTCTGGGCCTTTACTGTGTAGACTCTCAGCCACTCTAGTGGTCTGGGCCTTTTACTGTGTAGACTCTCAGCCACTCTAGTGGTCTGGGCCTTTACTGTGTAGACTCTCAGCCACTGGTCTGGGCCTTTACTGTAGACTCTCAGCCACTCTAGTGGTCTGGGCCTTTACTGTGTAGACTCTCAGCCACTCTAGTGGTCTGGGCCTTTACTGTGTAGACTCTCAGCCACTCTAGTGGTCTGGGCCTTTTACTGTGTAGACTCTCAGCCACTCTAGTGGTCTGGGCCTTTTACTGTGTAGACTCTCAGCCACTCTAGTGGTCTGGGCCTTTTACTGTGTAGACTCTCAGCCACTCTAGTGGACTGGGCCTTTGGTCTGGGCCTTTTACTGTGTAGACTCTCAGCCACTCTAGTGGTCTGGGCCTTTACTGTGTAGACTCTCAGCCACTCTAGTGGTCTGGGCCTTTACTGTGTAGACTTCAGCCACTCTAGTGGTCTGGGCCTTTACTGTGTAGACTCTCAGCCACTCTAGTGGTCTGGGCCTTTACTGTGTAGACTCTCAGCCACTCTAGTGGGCCTTTTACTGTCTGGGACTCTTTGGTCTGGGCCTTTTACTGTGGTCTAGACTCTCAGCCACTCTAGTGGTCTGGGCCTTTTACTGTGTAGACTCTCAGCCACTCTGGTCTGGGCCTTTAGTGGCCACTCTCTGGGCCTTTACTGTGTAGACTCTCAGCCACTCTAGTGGTCTGGGCCTTTACTGTGTAGACTCTCAGCCACTCTAGTGGTCTGGGCCTTTACTGTGTAGACTCAGCCACTCTAGTGGTCTGGGCCTTTTACTGTGTAGACTCTCAGCCACTCTAGTGGTCTGGGCCTTTACTGTGTAGACTCTCAGCCACTCTAGTGGTCTGGGCCTTTTACCTTTTACTGTGTAGACTCTCAGCCACTCTAGTGGTCTGGGCCTTTACTGTGTAGACTCTCAGCCACTCTAGTGGTCTGGGCTTTACTCAGCCACTCTAGTGGTCTGGGCCTTTACTGTGCTCTCAGCCACTCTTAGTGGTCTGGGCCTTTTACTGTGTAGACTCTCAGCCACTCAGTGGTCTGGGCACTGTGTAGTGGCCACTCTGTGGCCTTTTACTGTGTAGACTCTCAGCCACTCTAGTGGTCTGGGCCTTTTACTGTGTAGACTCTCAGCCACTCTAGTGGTCTGGGCCTTTTACTGTGTAGACTCTCAGCCACTAGACTCTCAGCCACTCTAGTGGTCTGGGACTCTTTTACTGTCCACTCTAGTGGCCTGGGCCTTTACTAGTGGTCTGGGCCTTTACTGTGTAGACTCTCAGCCACTCTAGTGGTCTGGGCCTTTACTGGTCTCTCAGCCACTCTAGGGTGGGCCTTTTACTGTGTAGACTCTCAGCCACTCTAGTGGTCTGGGCCTTTAGTGGTGTAGACTCTGGGCCTTTTACTGTGTAGACTCTCAGCCACTCTAGTGGTCTGGGCCTTTTACTGTGTAGACTCTCAGCCACTCTAGTGGTCTGGGCCTTTAGACTCTCAGCCACTCTAGTGGTCTGGGCCTTTTACTGTGTAGACTCTCAGCCACTCTAGTGGTCTGGGCTTTTACTGTGTAGACAGCCACTCTAGTGGTCTGGGCCTTTACTGTGTAGACTCTCAGACTCTCAGCCACTCTAGTGGTCTGGGCCTTTTACTGTGTAGACTCTCAGCCACTCTAGTGGTCTGGGCTCTTTAGACTCTCAGCCACTCTAGTGGTCTGGGCCTTTTACTGTGTAGACTCTCAGCCACTCTAGTGGTCTGGGCCTTTACTGTGTAGACTCTCAGCCACTCTAGTGGTCTGGGCCTTTTACTGTGTAGACTCTCAGCCACTCTAGGTCTGGGCCTTTTACTGGTAGACTCTCAGCCACTCTAGTGGTCTGGGCCTTTTACTGTGTAGACTCTCAGCCACTCTAGTGGTCTGGGCCTTTACTGTGTAGACTCTCAGCCACTCTAGTGGTCTGGGCCTTTCTAGTGGTCTGGGCCTTTACTGTGTAGACTCTCAGCCACTCTAGTGGTCTGGGCCTTTACTGTGTAGACTCTCAGCCACTCTAGTGGTCTGGGCCTTTTACTGTGTAGACTCTCAGCCACTCTAGTGGTCTGGGCCTTTTACTGTGTAGACTCTCAGTCTAGTGGTCTGGGCCTTTTACTGACTCTCAGCCACTCTAGTGGTCTGGGCCTTTACTGTGTAGACTCTCAGCCACTCTAGTGGTCTGGGCCTTTTACTGTGTAGACTCTCAGCCACTCAGTGGTCTGGGCACTGTGTAGACTCTCAGCCAGTGGTCTGGGCCTTTACTGTGTAGACTCTCAGCCACTCTAGTGGTCTGGGCCTTTACTGTGTAGACTCTCAGCCACTAGTGGTCTGGGCCTAGTGACTCTCAGCCACTCTGTGGCCTTTACTGTGTAGACTCTCAGCCACTCTAGTGGTCTGGGCCTTTACTGTGTAGACTCTCAGCCACTCTAGTGGTCTGGGCCTTTTACTGTGTAGACTCTCAGCCACTCTAGTGGTCTGGGCCTTTACTGTGTAGACTCTCAGCCACTCTAGTGGTCTGGGCCTTTTACTGTGTAGACTCTGGTGGTCTGGGCCTTTTACTGTGTAGACTCTCAGCCACTCTAGTGGTCTGGGCCTTTACTGTGTAGACTCTCAGCCACTCTAGTGGTCTGGGCCTTTTACTGTGTAGACTCTCAGCCACTCTAGTGGTCTGGGCCTTTTACTGTGTAGACTCTCAGCCACTCTAGTGGTCTGGGCCTTTTACTGTGGACTCTCAGCCACTCTAGTGGCTGGGCCTTTTACTGTGTAGACTCTCAGCCACTCTAGTGGTCTGGGCCTTTTACTTTAGACTCTCAGCCACTCTAGTGGTCTGGGCCTTTTACTGTGTAGACTCTCAGCCACTCTAGTGGTCTGGGCCTTTTACTGTGTAGACTCTCAGCCACTCTAGTGGTCTGGGCCTTTACTGTGTAGACTCTCAGCCACTCTAGTGGTCTGGGCCTTTACTGTGTAGGGCTCTTTAGTGGTCTGGGCCTTTACTGTGTAGACTCTCAGCCACTCTAGTGTAGACTCTCAGCCACTCTAGTGGTCTGGGCCTTTACTGTGTAGACTCTCAGCCTCTAGTGGTCTGGGCCTTTTACTGTGTAGACTCTCAGCCACTCTAGTGGTCTGGGCCTTTTACTGTGTAGACTCTCAGCCACTCTAGTGGTCTGGGCCTTTACTCTCAGCCACTCTAGTGGTCTGGGCCTTTACTGTGACTCTCAGCCACTCTCCTTTTAGACTCACTCTAGTGGTCTGGGCCTTTACTGTGTAGACTCTCAGCCACTCTAGTGGTCTGGGCCTTTTACTGTGTAGACTCTCAGCCACTCTAGTGGTCTGGGCCTTTACTGTGTAGACTCTCAGCCACTCTAGTGGTCTGGGCCTCAGCCACTCTAGTGGTCTGGGCCTTTACTGTGTAGACTCTCAGCCACTCTAGTGGTCTGGGCCTTTTACTGTGTAGACTCTCAGCCACTCTAGTGGTCTGGGCCTTTTACTGTGTAGACTCTCAGCCACTCTAGTGGTCTGGGCCTTTACTGTGTAGACTCAGCCACTCTAGTGGTCTGGGCCTTTACTGTGTAGACTCTCAGCCACTCTAGTGGTCTGGGCCTTTACTTTCTCAGCCACTCTAGTGGTCTGGGCCTTTTACTGTGTCAGCCACTCTAGTGGTCTGGGCCTTTTACTGTGTAGACTCTCAGCCACTCTAGTGGTGTGGGCCTTTACTGTGTAGACTCTCAGCCACTCTAGTGGTCTGGGCCTTTACTGTGTAGACTCTCAGCCACTCTAGTGGTCTGGGCCTTTTACTGTGTAGACTCTCAGCCACTCTAGTGGTCTGGGCCTTTTACTGTGTAGACTCTCAGCCACTCTAGTGGTCTGGGCCTTTACTGTGTAGACTCTCAGCCACTCTAGTGGTCTGGGCTGTGTAGACTCTCAGCCACTCTAGTGGTCTGGGCCTTTACTGTGTAGACTCAGCCACTCTAGTGGTCTGGGCCTTTACTGTGTAGACTCTCAGCCACTCTAGTGGTCTGGGCCTTTTACTGTGTAGACTCTCAGCCACTCTAGTGGTCTGGGCCTTTTACTGTGTAGACTCTCAGCCACTCTAGTGGTCTGGGCCTTTTACTGTGTAGACTCTCAGCCACTCTAGTGGACTGGGCCTTTTACTGTGTAGACTCTCAGCCACTCTAGTGGTCTGGGCCTTTTACTGTGTAGACTCTCAGCCACTCTAGTGGTCTGGGCCTTTCTACTGGGCCTTTTACTGTGTAGACTCTCAGCCACTCTAGTGGTCTGGGCCTTTTACTGTGTAGACTCTCAGCCACTCTAGTGGTCTGGGCCTTTACTGTGTAGACTCTCAGCCACTCTAGTGGTCTGGGCCTTTTACTGTGTAGACTCTCAGCCACTCTAGTGGTCTGGGCCTTTTACTGTGTAGACTCTCAGCCACTCTAGTGGTCTGGGCCTTTTACTGTGTAGACTCTCAGCCACTCTAGTGGTCTGGGCCTTTTACTGTGTAGACTCTCAGCCACTCTAGTGGTCTTTACTGGGACTCTCAGCCACTCTAGTGGTCTGGGCCTTTTACTGTGTAGACTCTCAGCCACTCTAGTGGTCTGGGCCTTTTACTGTGTAGACTCTCAGCCACTCTAGTGGTCTGGGCCTTTACTGTGTAGACTCTCAGCCACTCTAGTGGTCTGGGCCTTTACTGTGTAGCCACTCTAGTGGTCTGGGCCTTTTAGCCACCACTCTAGTGGTCTGGGCCTTTTACTGTGTAGACTCTCAGCCACTCTAGTGGTCTGGGCCTTTACTGTGTAGACTCTCAGCCACTCTAGTGGTCTGGGCCTTTACTGTGTAGACTCTCAGCCACTCTAGTGGTCTGGGCCTTTTACTGTGTAGACTCTCAGCCACTCTAGTGGTCTGGGCCTTTTACTGTGTAGACTCTCAGCCACTCTAGTGGTCTGGGCCTTTACTGTGTAGACTCTCAGCCACTCTAGTGGTCTGGGCTGGTGGTCTGGGCCTTTTACTGTGTAGACTCTCAGCCACTCTAGTGGTCTGGGCCTTTACAGACTCTCAGCCACTCTAGTGGTCTGGGCCTTTTACTGTGTAGACTCTCAGCCACTCTAGTGGTCTGGGCCTTTAGACTCTCAGCCACACCTGGGCCTTTACTGTGTAGACTCTCAGCCACTCTAGTGGCTGGGCCTTTACTGTGTAGACTCTCAGCCACTCTAGTGGCCTGTGGACTCTCAGGGGCCTTTTACTGTGTAGACTCTCAGCCACTCTAGTGGTCTGGGCCTTTACTGGTAGACTCTTCTAGTGGCCTGGGCCTTTACTGTAGACTCTCAGTCTAGTGGCCTGGGCCTTTAGACTCTCAGCCACTCTAGTGGTCTGGGCCTTTTACTGTGTAGACTCTCAGCCACTCTAGTGGTCTGGGCCTTTTACTGTGTAGACTCTCAGCCACTCTAGTGGTCTGGGCCTTTACTGTGTAGACTCTCAGCCACTCTAGTGGTCTGGGCCTTTTACTGTGTAGACTCTCAGCCACTCTAGTGGTCTGGGCCTTTTACTGTGTAGACTCTCAGCCACTCTAGTGGTCTGGGCCTTTTACTGTGTAGACTCTCAGCCACTCTAGTGGTCTGGGCCTTTTACTGTGTAGACTCTCAGCCACTCTAGTGGTCTGGGCCTTTTACTGTGTAGACTCTCAGCCACTCTAGTGGTCTGGGCCTTTTACTGTGTAGACTCTCAGCCACTCTAGTGGTCTGGGCCTTTTACTGTGTAGACTCTCAGCCACTCTAGTGGTCTGGGCCTTTTACTGTGTAGACTCTCAGCCACTCTAGTGGTCTGGGCCTTTACTGTGTAGACTCTCAGCCACTCTAGTGGTCTGGGCCTTTACTGTGTAGACTCTCAGCCACTCTAGTGGTCTGGGCCTTTTACTGGTAGACTCTCAGCCACTCTAGGCTGGGCCTTTTACTGTGTAGACTGCCACTCTAGTGGTCTGGGCCTTTACTGTGAGACTCTCAGCCACTCTAGTGGTCTGGGCCTGGACTCTCAGCCACTCTTGGTCTGACTCTCTCAGCCACTCTAGTGGTCTGGGCCTTTTAGTAGACTCTCAGCCACTCTAGTGGTCCTTTTACTGTGTAGACTCTCAGCCACTCTAGTGGTCTGGGCCTTTACTGTGTAGCCAGCCACTCTAGTGGTCTGGGCCTTTACTGTGTAGACTCTCAGCCACTCTAGTGGCTGGGCCTTTTACTGTGTAGACTCTCTAGTGGACTGGGCCTTTTACTGTGTAGACTCTCAGCCACTCTAGTGGTCTGGGCCTTTTACTGTGTAGACTCTCAGCCACTCTAGTGGCCTGGGCCTTTTACTGTGTAGACTCTCAGCCACTCTAGGGGCCTGGGCCTTTTACTGTGTAGACTCTCAGCCACTCTAGTGGCCTGGGCCTTTTACTGTGTAGACTCTCAGCCACTCTAGTGAAGTCCCTTCATATGGTACTTGTATGACATTGTTTACACGTCTTCCCAAATAGAGTTTTTTGGTTCAATGAAGTAAGAAGGGAAATGATTGTGTAATGCTGGCATTTGTCCTCTCAGCGGAGAGAGAGAGAGAGATACAGAGAGAGAGGCAGGGAGAGATGCAGAGAGAGAGAGAGAGAGAGAGAGATACAGAGAGAGAGGCAGGGAGAGATGCAGAGAGAGAGAGAGGGAGAGTTCCAGAGAGAGTCAGAGAAATGGCCCTGGAGGTGTGGGTTAAAGAGCGTGACTCAGCTCAGACACCCTCCTACCTTCCTCTCCTCCCTATACAGGCTCAGACACCCTCCTACCTTCCTCTCCTCCCTATACAGGCTCAGACGACACCCTGCCCTGACACAACTGGGTGTGGTGAGACACAGAAAGGGGCATCCTTTGACAGATGACAGGTTTCAACACATCCCCCCTCACAGCCACCAGCTACTCCTCTCTCTCATGTCTGTCCCTGTCCTCTCTGCTGTACCTGCCTGCCTGTAGTATTACAGAGCACCTTTCCCTCTTAACATTGTGCTCTGCCAAAGAGGTTCCTTTAAACGGGGTCCCAGGTTTAAACACATCCCCCCCTGTGGCTGGCAGACGCTCACTGCCCTCTCCGTACCAACTAACTGCCCCAGAACCAATTCCCTCATACCAGCGCTGAGGCCTGCAACTATCTTAGCACCATGACCCACTGGAACACCTTGAAACAGCAGGTGATATCATACCACAACCCAGCACCCAGCCAGCAAAAGAACAGACAAAGAAAAGGGGGGGAGGGGGGGGGGTGAAGGTTGGTTCTTCACACGCCTTTTCAATCCCCCGGGGCACGTCCCAAATGGATGCCTGTTCCCTATGTAGTGCACTACTTTAGACCACTCTGGTCAAAAGCAGTGCACTATATAGGGAACAGGGTACCATTTGGAACGCAAGCCAGTCTTAATTGCGAGAGGAGAGGGGAAGCAGCCATCTGCTATTGTTCAATAAGACTTTATTGGTGCATGAGTCATCTTATACCAGGCCACTGCCAACTGCTTTGTACGAACACCGACCCAAATGAAAAACCCCATAGAATAAAACACAGAAAACGACATACAGAGCTAAAGTGATAAACAAATAAATGAATACGACGCGGGACGCTTAAAACATTGTCAGGCGTTCACAGTAAGAGTGGATCCATAATTCCACAGCCATGAATCACCACACAAAGAAAGGATAACAAGAAACAGGGAAAAAAAGCAGTGCCTGTAATATTTATGATGGTAATAATTAGCGAGGAAATGTAATTTGGAGTGCTATTAGGGGGAGGAGGAGGAAGGACTGCGGTGGAAACCCCAGGGTTTCCCGGTCTTTCTTGCAGGGACTCATTTTGGAGCACCGTGATCTTAACATCCTATTCAGCACTTCTCTATCCACCTCAGAGAGGAGGAATATGACTAGAGATATGAAAACTGACACTTTTTAATTTTGTTGCCCTGAAATTAATTTGATGAAGTTCTCTTAATAATCGCTGGTTCTGGTCCAGATTTCAAACTGTGTTATTCTCCTGGTGAGGGGCTAAAATGAACATTTGTAATTGTCTGAGAGCTTGATAGACTGCTAACGGCACACAACTGGACATTCCCTCGCTCTCTGTGTTAGAAATTATACTTCCCTGTGATGCTACTGGATCAAGTAGGCCTCATGTTAAAAGGTGAGCTAGGAGGTGAGGTAGGAAGTGAGGTAGTTATGATATTCTATCTATCACGTGTAATATAGGTGTGGAGTCCAGAGTAGGGTGGTGTTGTGTTCAGCAGTGTAGCTCACAGACACGGTACTGGGAGAGCACAAGGCTACAGGCACATACTGACTGTAGGACTGAGCCAGGATGTCACTGTGACCCGGTCGCTGTGTGGGAGCAGGACTGAGGAAGGGAGGGAACAGAGAGAGAGAAACAGAGAGAGAGAGAGAACAGAGAGAGAGAGAGAGAGAGCGAGAGGACAGAGAGACCAGAGAGAGAGAGAGAGACCAGAGAGAGAGAGAACAGAGAGAGAGAGAGAGAGAGAGAGAAACAGAGAGAGAGAAAGAGAACAGAGAGAGAGAGAGCGAGAGGACAGAGAGACCAGAGAGAGAGAGAGACCAGAGAGAGAGAACAGAGAGAGAGAGACCAGAGAGAGAGAGAGAACAGAGAGAGAGAAAGAGAACAGGGAGAGAGAGCGAGAGGACAGAGACAACAGAGAGAGAGAGAGAGACCAGAGAGAGAGAGAGAGAGACCAGAGAGAGAGAG
>NC_088413.1:24269594-24279594 GCF_034236695.1 Oncorhynchus nerka | reverse complement strand
GTGTGTGTGTGTGTGTGTGGTGATTGGCAATGTCACCCCACACACTCCCCCTTCCCCTCCAGAGACAGACAGATTGGGCTGAAATCAGCTTAGATAATTTTCCAGAAGAGAGACTGTATGTTTGTCAGTCCTGTAGTTAGTCTAGTCCTATAGTTAGCCTAGTCCTAGAGTTAGTCTAGTCCTATAGTTAGCCTAGTCCTATAGTTAGCCTAGTCCTAGAGTTAGCCTAGTCCTATAGTTAGCCTAGTCCTATAGTTAGCCTAGTCCTATAGTTAGCCTAGTCCTAGAGTTAGCCTAGTCCTATAGAGAGCCTAGTCCTATAGTTAGCCTAGTCCTAGAGTTAGTCTAGTCCTATAGTCCTATAGTTAGCCTAGTCCTAGAGTTAGCCTAGTCCTATAGATAGCCTAGTCCTATAGTTAGCCTAGTCCTATAGTTAGCCTAGTCCTAGAGTTAGCCTAGTCCTAGAGTTAGCCTAGTCCTAGAGTTAGTCTAGTCTTATAGAGAGCCTAGTCCTATAGTTAGCCTAGTCCTAGAGTTAGCCTAGTCCTAGAGTTAGCCTAGTCCTAGAGTTAGCCTAGTCCTATAGATAGCCTAGTCCTAGAGTTAGCCTAGTCCTATAGATAGCCTAGTCCGAGAGTTAGCCTAGTCCTATAGATAGCCTAGTCCTAGAGTTAGCCTAGTCCTATATATAGCCTTGTCCTAGAGTTAGCCTTGTCCTAGAGTTAGCCTAGTCCTATAGATAGCCTAGTCCTAGAGTTAGCCTAGTCCTATAGATAGCCTAGTCCTAGAGTTAGCCTAGTCCTATAGATAGCCTAGTCCTAGAGTTAGCCTAGTCCTAGAGATAGCCTAGTCCTAGAGTTAGCCTAGTCCTAGAGTTAGCCTAGTCCTAGAGTTAGCCCAGTCCTAGAGTTAGCCCAGTCCTATAGATAGCCTAGTCCTAGAGTTAGCCCAGTCCTATAGATAGCCTAGTCCTATATATAGCCTTGTCCTAGAGTTAGCCTTGTCCTAGAGTTAGCCTAGTCCTATAGATAGCCTAGTCCTAGAGTTAGCCTGGTCCTATAGATAGCCTAGTCCTAGAGTTAGCCTAGTCCTATAGATAGCCTAGTCCTAGAGTTAGCCTAGTCCTAGAGATAGCCTAGTCCTAGAGTTAGCCTAGTCCTAGAGTTAGCCTAGTCCTAGAGTTAGCCCAGTCCTAGAGTTAGCCCAGTCCTATAGATAGCCTAGTCCTAGAGTTAGCCCAGTCCTATAGATAGCCTAGTCCTATATATAGCCTTGTCCTAGAGTTAGCCTTGTCCTAGAGTTAGCCTAGTCCTATAGATAGCCTAGTCCTAGAGTTAGCCCAGTCCTAGAGTTAGCCCAGTCCTATAGATAGCCTAGTCCTAGAGTTAGCCTAGTCCTAGAGTTAGCCCAGTCCTATAGATAGCCTAGTCCTAGAGTTAGCCTAGTCCTATAGATAGCCTAGTCCTAGAGTTAGCCTAGTCCTATAGATAGCCTAGTCCTAGAGTTAGCCTAGTCCTATAGATAGCCTAGTCCTAGAGTTAGCCTAGTCCTAGAGTTAGCCTAGTCCTAGAGATAGCCTAGTCCTATAGATAGCCTAGTCCTAGAGTTAGCCTAGTCCTAGAGTTAGCCTAGTCCTAGAGTTAGCCTAGTCCTAGAGTTAGCCCAGTCCTATAGATAGCCTAGTCCTAGAGTTAGCCCAGTCCTAGAGTTAGCCTAGTCCTAGAGTTAGCCTAGTCCTAGAGTTAGCCTAGTCCTATATGTTTTTGTGTGAGAAGTTGTTTTGTCATTATTATGTGTTCTATATCAGTACCTCAGCAGTAGTCGTTAGTTAGCCTAGTCCTAGAGTTAGCCTAGTCCTAGAGTTAGCCTAGTCCTAGAGTTAGCCCAGTCCTATAGATAGCCTAGTCCTAGAGTTAGCCCAGTCCTATAGATAGCCTAGTCCTAGAGTTAGCCCAGTCCTAGAGTTAGCCCAGTCCTATAGATAGCCTAGTCCTAGAGTTAGCCTAGTCCTAGAGTTAGCCCAGTCCTATAGATAGCCTAGTCCTAGAGTTAGCCTAGTCCTAGAGTTAGCCCAGTCCTATAGATAGCCTAGTCCTAGAGTTAGCCCAGTCCTAGAGTTAGCCCAGTCCTATAGATAGCCTAGTCCTAGAGTTAGCCTAGTCCTAGAGTTAGCCCAGTCCTATAGATAGCCTAGTCCTAGAGTTAGCCCAGTCCTATAGATAGCCTAGTCCTAGAGTTAGCCTAGTCCTAGAGTTAGCCCAGTCCTATAGATAGCCTAGTCCTAGAGTTAGCCTAGTCCTAGAGTTAGCCCAGTCCTATAGATAGCCTAGTCCTAGAGTTAGCCCAGTCCTATAGATAGCCTAGTCCTAGAGTTAGCCCAGTCCTAGAGTTAGCCCAGTCCTATAGATAGCCTAGTCCTAGAGTTAGCCTAGTCCTAGAGTTAGCCCAGTCCTATAGATAGCCTAGTCCTAGAGTTAGCCTAGTCCTAGAGTTAGCCTAGTCCTAGAGTTAGCCCAGTCCTATAGATAGCCTAGTCCTAGAGTTAGCCCAGTCATATAGATAGCCTAGTCCTAGAGTTAGCCCAGTCCTAGAGTTAGCCCAGTCCTATAGATAGCCTAGTCCTAGAGTTAGCCCAGTCCTATAGATAGCCTAGTCCTAGAGTTAGCCTAGTCCTAGAGTTAGCCTAGTCCTAGAGTTAGCCCAGTCCTATAGATAGCCTAGTCCTAGAGTTAGCCTAGTCCTAGAGTTAGCCCAGTCCTATAGATAGACTAGTCCTAGAGTTAGCCTAGTCCTAGAGTTAGCCCAGTCCTATAGATAGCCTAGTCCTAGAGTTAGCCTAGTCCTAGAGTTAGCCCAGTCCTATAGATAGCCTAGTCCTAGAGTTAGCCTAGTCCTATAGATAGCCTAGTCCTAGAGTTAGCCTAGTCCTAGAGTTAGCCCAGTCCTATAGATAGCCCAGTCCTAGAGTTAGCCTAGTCCTATAGGTTTTTGTGTGAGAAGTTGTTTTGTCATTATTATGTGTTCTATATCAGTACCTCAGCAGTAGTCGTTAGTTAGCCTCAGTCAGTTAGTCAGTAGTGGGGTGAGGTGTGGTGCCTGTAGGTTTGCTCCTCTCTACTCTGCTGTGTTCTCTGCTCCCAGTCTTGTCGTGACAGGAATGGCATTAAGGGCTGTGAGGCGTGGTGACGGAGCAGTGACTGGCCCGGCCCCAGCCCCAACCATCCACCCCCCCAGGGCAGACACACCATCAGAGAGGGAGGGAGGGAGGGAGAGAGGGGAATGACTGACACCGCTCACCTCCACCCATCAGCCAATAGCCATGTTATGTTAATGACAGTTAGGGCAGTTTTTTCCCTCTTTTTTTCGGAGAACGGGGGTGTGTGTTAAATGCATCAGTCAATGCAGCTGTTATTGTTATGTGTCAGAGTAGATGGTTTTGTATCTCTGATCATTTTAGGATTCATTGAAGAAGACTATTGTAGATACCTACTTTTCTAAAACAAAATGTTTGATATATTTCACTTTGCAAATTCATCCGCCAATATTTTGGTTGGAACTAAAGCATAAAAAAGCCTTTATGAAGCTATAATGGAACAGTAACATAGTAACAGGAATTGACAGCCACAGCATCAACTATCAAACGATTATAACAGTTTGAGTTCCTTACATACTTCCCGTTTCTCACTTAGTCCTCTCAGACAGACAGACTAGCACCCTGATCCGCCCTTCCTTATCCCTTATCACTCGCAGAAGAGAACACAATCCTCTGAAGTCACCTTTTAAAAATATAGAGGGAGAGAATGACAGGGGGGGGAATGAAAAGCACCCAGCAAATGTTTGAAGGTAGCATTGTTTTTTTCCTTCTCCTCTCTCTCTCTCTTCTTTCAAGCCAATTAAGTGGGTCTTTTAGGGGAGATTTACAGTAAGTTTAACATCAGCACCCTTTAATGTTGAAAGGCACATCTCAAACTGGAGCACAGCTGTTTCTTTTTTTCCTCCCCTCCCTTTCTCTCTCTCTCTCTCTCTCTCTCTCTCTCTCTCTCTCTCTCTCTCTCTCTCTCTCTCTCTCTCTCTCTCTCTCTCTCTCTCTCTCTCTCTCCCTTTCTCTCTCTCTCTCGCTCTCTCTCTCTCCCTTTCTCTCTCTCTCTCTCGCTCTCTCTCTCTCTCTCTCTCTCGCTCTCTCTCTCTCTCTCTCTCCCTTTCTCTCTCTCTCTCTCTCCCTTTCTCTCTCTCTCTCTCTCCCTTTCTCTCTCTCACTCTCTCTCTCTCGCTCTCTCTCTCCCTCTCTCTCTCTCTCTCTCTCTCTCTCTCTCTCTATGTCCATGCCTCTGTCTCTGTCTCTGTCTCTCTGTCTATGTCTCTCTATCTCTTGCTCTTGCTCTCTCTCTCTCTCTGTCCCCCTCTCTCTGTCCTCTGTCTCTCTCTCTCTCTCTCTCTCTCTGTCTCTCTCTGTCCTCTGTCTCTCTCTCTCTCTCTCTCTCTCTCTCTCTCTCTCTCTGTCTCTCTCTCTCTATGCCTCTGTCTCTCTCTCTCTCTCTCTCTCTGTCTATGCCTGTCTCTCTCTCTCTCTCTCTCTATCACTCTGTCTCTCTCTGTCTATGCCTCTGTCTCTCTCTCTCTCTCTCTCTCTGTTTCTCTCTCTCTCTCTGTGTCTCTGTCCCTCCAATTCAATTCAAGGGCTTCATTGGCATGGGAAACATATGTTAACATTGCCAAAGTGAAGTAGATCATTTAAAAAAGTGTAATCAATAAAAAGTCATCAATAAAAATCAACAGTAAACATTACAGTAAACATTACAGTAAACATTACACTCACAGACGTTCCAAAAGAATAAAGACATTTCACAGTGTTGTAACGATGTCTCTCTCTCTCTCTCCCCCTCCCTCCCCCCTGTGAAGACACCGGAGCCCGCAGGCTCTGAAATGTCTCCACACGTTGGAAATTGAATCAAACCGCATCAATCAGGACACGCTTTCTCTACCTCCTCTTCACTCCTTCTCTCTATCTCCCTCCCTATCTCTCTTATGACAGCGTAATGTCTGTAAGCAATGTTTCAGGATGCTTAAACAGCCATGCTAGCATGCCCGCTGAGAGGAGAGGAATACTGCAAAATGAAGACATCAATGTTTTGTTTTGAGGCAGTTTAGGTTTAGGTGGTCATTTAAATGTTCAACTACATGCAGTGGTTAGTATCTGACCTGCTCTTTTATCAAATACCATATTATACATTTTTATTAAATGTATATACCTCAAGAATAACCTTGATTAGCATCTTTCAGTCAGTCCATTGTCTTCATTTTTTAATCTCACACATCATTTATTTTAAAGAGAGATTTTGGGCCCTTTTGGGTCCAATTTGTCAGGTCATTTATGTCAACACACCTGGTCATCATTATTTGATTGAATAACGCCCATAGATATGTTTCCTGACTTTATAAATGGTATTATTCTCAGATAGTGTTCAGTAGCACATGAATCACATTGTGAGGAGCTCAAACTAGCTGTGGGTTTACCCATATGTCTCTCTCTCACTTACACACACACACACACACACACACACACACACACACACACACACACACACACACACACACACACACACACACACACACACACACACACACACACACTCCAGTGTGATGTTATTATCCTCCTCTTCTGTGCCTGGCTGCTGTAAAATGAGTTTGCCCCAACTCCATTAAAGCCAGCGGCAGCCTCTCCCCTGGCGACCGGGCCCTATTTGCATGTGCTAGTGAGCCTCGGCCTCATCTCCTCCTCTCTGCCACTCTCCTTCTTTTCCTCCCATCAGAACGGTGGTAAACGGTCACATGACGTCTCATGGAGAGCAAACAGTCGCCCGCTAAAGTGCTAGGGAGAGCTAGGGACGCTCTCGCTCTCTTCATCTCTATCTTTCTCTCTCACTCTCCCTCTCTCTCTCTCTTCCTCTCTCTCTTCCGTCAGAGGCAGAGGGGGGATATTGCAAATGACACCAGCAAATCAGCAGTAAATAGGCGGTAATTTGATTGACATCTGGAAGGCTGTCACAAGGCGAGCAGTGGAGCGCGGGCCATCGCTTCCAGACAGCAGCGAGAAGCATTTACCCAGTTGCACAAAAAATAGGCAGCTTTCAACTAAATCACTTTTTGTCCGGTGGGGCCTCTCCATCCCTCCTATATCTCTCCATTCCTCCATCTCTCCCTCCATCCCTCCCTCCCCTCCTCCGCCAGATTCTAATTGCGTGTGTCCTTTCTCTCTTGTGTAATTTGCCCATTACTGCCACCAGCAGTGGCTCATCTAGAACCACGTTGTTCACTAAATATGCAACTCAAGAGTTTAACCCTTTGCTTACTCGCCCTCCAGTTAAACATGGACTTACTTACAATATACATAACTGTGCATTGATTTGCTCTACATTGTGTGTCAATGAGAGGGGGAATGACTTGAGAGTGACACTGGTTCCGGTGGGAACATAACATTTCTCTCAGCATAAGGTCCCCTACATGTGTATATTATTGGTAGATGAGAATGGCCATGTGTATACAGGTGAACACGCCTTCATATGTTCCATATGACACCTGATCCCTGTGACAGAAGGAGAACAGACAGCTTCATTCTAACTTTCTGTTGGTTTCTTGTCTTCCATGTTTTCCTGTCGTCCCTGGCGACCTCATCTCTCCCTCCCCCCAAAGGTAAGAGTCCTTTTATTGTTTCTTCTGTCTGTATCCTCCCTACAGGTAGGTGATGGCTTCTACTGAGACGACTACTGTTAGCATCTAAGCTAACCTAGACTAACAGTCGCTAACGTGTACATCATGTGTACTGAAAACTTGCATGTCATAAACGCCCAGCTCAAGACATGATCACACCAATATCTCTACCTGTACATGATCATCTGATCATTTATCACTCCAGTGTTAATCTGCAATATTGTAATTATTCGCCTACCTCCTCATGCCTTTTGCACACATTGTATATAGACTCCCCTTTTTTTCTACTGTGTTATTGACTTGTTAATTGTTTACTCCATGTGTAACTCTGTGTTGTCTGTTCACACTGCTATGCTTTATCCTGGCCAGGTCGCAGTTGAAAATGAGAACTTGTTCTCAACTAGCCTACAAGGTTAAATAAAGGTGAAATAAAATAAATAAATAAATAAAATGATCAAAGCATGATTCATTTAGAACATAGGTCTTTCTCTCTCTTTCACTCTTTCTTTCTCTTTCTTTTTCTCTTTCCTTCTTTCTTTCTTTTTCTCTTTCTTTCTTCCTCCTTCCCTCCCCCTTTTATTTATGTCTGTGATGTGGGATTGTGCCAACAGCAGGGCCCAAGGCTAGAGAGAGAAGCACCCAGGGCAATGAAATGCTAACGTTGTACCAAGTCAGTTCAGATACACAGACAATACACATGGAGAGGGTGTGTCTGGGTCTGTGCATGTCCTTCATGTATGAGAACATCTCTCTGGTTGCTTTTCATATGAAGGGAATTGGAGGTAAGTGGAGCATGACAGCGCATGTCTCTATATCTACTGTATGTGACGTCTAGTCACAGGAACATTGTAGTCCAGTGCTTCTTCTGTCCAAAGGGATTTCTAACCTGCAGGGTTGTATGAACATGGTTCTGTTTGTGTGACAAGTGGACCAGCCATCAGGCAGACAAACACACACACACACACACACACACACACACACACACACACACACACACACACACACACACACACACACACACACACACACACACACACACACACACACACACACACACACACACACACACACACACAGGTGGGCTCCTGCAATGACTGTTGAGGCCATTTCAATAGTAGTTCTTACACACACGGCACATGTGTATTGGGAACCGAGGGGTCTATGTGTGTGTATGTACTGTACGTGGTGTGTGTGACTCTGCCCTCTGTCTGGGCCTATCAGAGAGGCCTGTGTGCCCCAGAGGAGCATGGGAAGGGGAGCAGTTGGGGCTGGACTGCCCTGGGGCCAAATCTGCACTTTAAATGGGGTAAACAACCATACACACACACACACACACACACACACACACACACACACACACACACACACACACACACACACACACACACACACACACACACACACCTGCACATAGTGAATAGGAGACATTATGAGCACAGCCTTGCTGGACACACACACTAACTAAGCAGCAGTAGAGCCAGTGGAGCAGTGCAGTATGACACAACGATGGCCAACGGGCATTTACCTGGAAGACAGCTTGTCCAGAGCACGTTAGAACAGAGAAATAAATCACTCATATACACACACACACAAACACACACACCACCCACCTTCTTCTTCTTTGTAAGGCATAGTAGCGACAGGGGAGAAAAACACCCAGGTTAGTGCGTTGTGTTGTCCCTCTCCCTGTGTACTGATACACTGGGTCTATCCACACTGGTTTTGTCAACATCTCTGAAAGGCTGTGTGTGAGGATAGTGACTGAATGGAGGAAGAGAAGAGACATAGTGGCCTGAACAGTCCATTAGTTAGCTAGATGGACACACACACACTCACACACACACCCTCCTACGGACGGACAGACGTGTGCAGGCAGCAGCAGCAGGCAGAAGAAGAAGCGGCAGTTGCCTAATGGGTTTTCAGTAATAATAACCATCTCCTCTGTCCTCATTCACTTGGACATGACATACTCTGCTGCTGGCAGGGCCACGTCACAGAGAAACACGCTGGAACACTCTAACCAGCCAGAAACAGGCTGGTCTTTACAGGGGATGTCTGTCTGAGAGGAGATGTGACACCTGATGTAAAGAGGCTGTGCTTTTCTCTCTCTCTTTCAATCTCCATCTTTGGGTACTGATGTCTCCGTCTCTACCGCTCTCTCTCTCGTTGTCTATGTCTCTCTGGTTTGATGGGTAGCTGAGTAAATGGCTCTTATCATAGATAGCTACTTCCTCACTTTGATCCCTCTCATCATGTCACATTAGGGTGTCCTCTGTCCCCTTCCCTCCAATCATGTCACATTAGTGTCCTCTGTCCCCTTCCCTCCCATCATGTCACATTAGTGTCCTCTGTTCCCCTACCCTCCCATCATGTCACATTAGTGTCCTCTGTTCCCCTTCCCTCCCATCATGTCACATTAGTGTCCTCTGTCCCCTTCCCTCCCATCATGTCACATTAGTGTCCTCTGTCCCCTTCCCTCCCATCATGTCACATTAGTGTCCTCTGTTCCCCTACCCTCCCATCATGTCACATTAGTGTCCTCTGTCTCCTTCACTCCCATCATGTCACATTAGTGTCCTCTGTCTCCTTCCCTCCCATCATGTCACATTAGTGTCCTCTGTCCCCTTCCCTCCCATCATGTCACATTAGTGTCCTCTGTCTCCTTCCCTCCCATCATGTCACATTAGGGTGTCCTCTGTCCCCTTCACTCCCATCATGTCACATTAGTGTCCTCTGTCTCCTTCCCTCCCATCATGTCACATTAGGGTGTCCTCTGTCCCCTACCCTCCCATCATGTCACATTTAGTGTCCTTTGTTCCCCTTCCCTCCCATCATGTCACATTAGTGTCCTCTGTTCCCCTTCACTCCCATCATGTCACATTAGTGTCCTCTGTCTCCTTCACTCCCATCATTGTCACATTAGTGTCCTCTGTTCCCCTTCCCTCCCATCATGTCACATTAGTGTCCTCTGTCTCCTTCCTCCCATCATTGTCACATTAGTGTCCTCTGTTCCCCTTCCCTCCCACCACATTAGCCATCATGTCACATTAGTGTCCTCTGTTCCCCTACCCTCCCATCATGTCACATTAGTGTCCTTTGTTCCCCTACCCTCCCATCATGTCACATTAGTGTCCTCTGTCCCCCTTCCCTCCCATCATGTCACACTGTGTCCTCTGTCCCCTTCCCTCCCATCATGTCACATTAGTGTCCTCTGTCTCCTTCCCTCCCATCATGTCACATTAGTGTCCTCTGTTCCCCTACCCTCCCATCATGTCACATTAGTGTCCTCTGT
>NC_088413.1:24209594-24264594 GCF_034236695.1 Oncorhynchus nerka | reverse complement strand
TGAGAGAGGGGGAAGGAGAAAGGGAGAGGGAAAGAGAGAAAGTAAAGAGTAAAAGTAAAGAGACAATCATTTGAGAGAAAGTGAGTAAATGTCAACAGCGGGGCCTGTTGGTCCCCACTGCTCTTGGTGAGTGTGTGTGTCAGTGGTGCGTTGGGGGCTGTAGGACTGTGTGTGTGAGAGATGTGAACTGATAGAAGAGACACCTCTCCAGTCTCAGTGGTCCCAGCATCATTAGCCCTGTAGGCAGCCCTATGCCTTGTCTGGAACAGATCCACAATACAGGGACTCCCAGAGAGACAGCAGTCAGAAACAGTCCTCCACTCGATACACAGATACAGGCCTGTTTCACCGTGGCCATGGTGTTCCTGTTGGAATAGAAGACAGGGACAGGTGTGTGTGGACTAGTGGGGAAGGTCAAAGCTGTTGTGGTGGGAAAGGAAGTGTTTGGTCTCCCCCTGAAGGCTGGCGGTGGGCAGAAGTGGGCAGTGAAGTATTTCTCTCTCTCATCTCTTACATACACAAGCATGCATACTTATCTCGTGCACGCACACACACACACTTGCATGCATATACACCTACACACTCCGTACAATACACTAGACCTCTCTGGCGAACCCCATGTGAAGTTTGATTTGTGAGCCCAGCTGATTCAGTCACACAGGCCCACAGTCATCTAAAATAACTGCTCAGGTGGGAACAAAGTGTGTGTGTGTGTGTGTGTGTGTGTGTGTGTGTGTGTGTGTGTGTGTGTGTGTGTGTGTGTGTGTGTGTGTGTGTGTGTGTGTGTGTGTGTGTGTGTGTGTGTGTGTGTGTGTGAGAGAGAGAGAAGGAAACCCGCCAGTGACTTCATCTCTTTTAGTGGTTGTGAACTCCTCTCTGCACCTGTTCAGCCTACCGTGCTTTGCCCTCCCTCTCAAGTGGTCCCAGTCACGTTAGCACTTTGAACCCCTCTCAACGCCCATAAAACACACACACCTGCCCACAGAGTCACATTAATATACCCTTTATATGTTCTTAGTCACTTCATCTCCCCTAGAACCCAGTTTAATGCAGCTGGCTCCAAAGCTCCCCAGTAAAAGGCTATACAAGGCTATATGATGGGGACAGGAGTTTTGCACCTGGTAAAATGGCAGTTCCTCTGTTATAAATGGCAGAGTTGAGCTCCTGTTAAATGAATGAGAGTCACATTTACTTCTCAGACTTTCCCTTTCTCTCCCACACACACCTCCCACCCGTCTACTGGTTACCTCTTTTCTCAAAGAGAGAGAGAGACTTCTCACGCTTTGTTGATTTCAAAAAAGCTTTTGACTCAATTTGGCATGAGGGTCTGCTATACAAATTGATGGAAAGTGGTGTTGGGGTAAAAACATTCAACATTATAAAATCCACAAGTATGCAATTAAAATTGGAAAAAACACATTTCTTTCCTCAGGGCCGTTGGGTGAGACCGGGATGCAGCTTAAGCCCCACCCTCTTCAACATATATATCAAAGAATTGGCGAGAGCACTAGAACAGTCTGCAGCATCCGGCCTCACCCTACTAGAATCTGAAGTCAAATGTCTACTGTTTGCTGATGATCTGGTGCTTCTGTCCCCAACCAAGGAGGGCCAACAGCGGCACCTAGATCTTCTGCACAGATTCTGTCAGACCTGGGCCCTGAAATAACATTTCAGTAAGACAAAAATAATGGTGTTCCAAAAAAGTCCAGTTGCCAGGACCACGAATACAAATTCCATCTGGACACCGTTAAACATCAGCGCCACAGGTAACTTCCACAAAGATGTGAACGATCTGAGAGACAAGGCAAGAAGGGCCTTCTCTGCCATCAAAAGGAACATAGAATTCGACATACCAATTAGGATCTGGCTAAAAATACTTGAATCAGTCATAGAGCCCATTGCCCTTTATGGTTGTGAGGTCTGGGGTCCGCTCACCAACCAAGAATTCACAAAATTGGACAAACACCAAATTGAGAATCTGCGTGCAGAATTCTGCAAAAATATCCTCTGTGTACAACGTAAAACACCAAATAATGTATGAAGAGCAGAATGAGGCCGATACCCACTAATTATCAAATCCAGAGAAGAGAAAATCTACAACCACCTAAAAGGAAGCGATTCCCAAACCTTCCATAACAAAGCCATCACCTACAGAGAGATGAACCTGGAGAAGAGTCCCCCTAAGCAGGCTGGTCCTGGGGCCCCAGAACAGCAACATAACTAGACCCAACCAAATCATGAGAAAACAAAAAGAGAATTACTTGACACATTGGAAAGAATGAACAAAAAAACAGAGGAAACTAGAATGAGAAAGAGAGAGAGACAGTCAGTCGTCTCCAGCAGCTCGTGTTAAAGAGCTGAATACAGCCGCCCACTAATGTTAAATGAGCCCTGCTTTTACATGTATCTCCATGGCCACACATACAGTGTGGTGTGTTGACCCTCCCTGAGCCCTTATCATGTTAATCAGGCTTTACCCCTGTGTGTCTCTCCACCAAAGGGACTGGTGTGTTGACCCTCCCCGAGCCCTTATCCTGTTAATCAGGCTTTACCCCTGTGTGTCTCTCCACCAAAGGGACTGGTGTGTTGACCCTCCCCGAGCCCTTATCCTGTTAATCAGGCTTTACCCCTGTGTGTCTCTCCACCAAAGGGACTGGTGTGTTGACCCTCCCTGAGCCCTTATCCTGTTAATCAGGCTTTACCCCTGTGTGTCTCTCCACCAAAGGGACTGGTGTGTTGACCCTACCTGAGCCCTTATCCTGTTAATCAGGCTTTACCCCTGTGTGTCTCTCCACCAAAGGGACTGGTGTGTTGACCCTACCTGAGCCCTTATCCTGTTAATCAGGCTTTACCCCTGTGTGTCTCTCCACCAAAGGGACTGGTGTGCTGACCAAACATCTACTGTTCACATATAGAGCCCTGATTACTGACCGGTGTGTCACCCTGTGAGTGTGAGGTCGGATCAGTGGTAGTGGGATGGAACAGCCCTGTGAGTGTGAGGTTGGATCAGTGGTAGTGTGATGGAACAGCCCTGTGAGTGTGAGGTTGGATCAGTGGTAGTGGGATGGAACAGCCCTGTGAGTGTGAGGTTGGATCAGTGGTAGTGGGATGGAACAGCCCTGTGAGTGTGAGGTTGGATCAGTGGTAGTGTGATGGAACAGCCCTGTGAGTGTGAGGTTGGATCAGTGGTAGTGGGATGGAACAGCCCTGTGAGCGTGAGGTTGGATCAGTGGTAGTGGGATGGAACAGCCCTGTGAGTGTGAGGTTGGATCAGTGGTAGTGGGATGGAACAGCCCTGTGAGTGTGAGGTTGGATCAGTGGTAGTGGGATGGAACAGCCCTGTGAGTGTGAGGTTGGATCAGTGGTAGTGGGATGGAACAGCCCTGTGAGTGTGAGGTTGGATCAGTGGTAGTGGGATGGAACAGCCCTGTGAGTGTGAGGTTGGATCAGTGGTAGTGGGATGGAACAGCCCTGTGTGTTCCTGCTGGTCTCGTCCATGTGACTCTCTCTTCCTCTGGGCACAGCGCAGCCCCAAAACCCCTTCTCCTTATGTCTGGATGAGACAGCCCTCCACCACCTGCTGGAGTAGCATTACTAAGACCACTGTCCTTATACACTGAGTGTACAAAACATCAAGGATACCATCCTAATATGGAGTTGCACAAGGGACTTAACAAGGGACATCAATAAGGGATCATATCTTTCACCTGGACTCACCTGGTGAGTCTATGTCATGGAAAGAGCAGGTGTTCTAATGTTTTGTCCACTCAGTGTGTACAGTATCCCACTATATCCTGTCCACGTTATTATAGACTTAATGTAATGGGCCAATGCAGCAGTGACCTCTAAGGAAAGGTTTATCTTACAGGTCAAGGAAAAGGTGACGTATCTGATGCTGTTACAGCTTAGCCCCATGCTATCTCTGTCTCTGTCTACCAACCATGCTATCTCTGTCTCTGTCTACCAACCATGCTATCTCTGTCTCTGTCTACCAACCATGCTATCTCTGTCTCTCTGTCTACCAACCATGCTGTCTCTGTCTCTGTCTACCAACCATGCTATCTCTGTCTCTGTCTACCAACCATGCTATCTCTGTCTCTGTCTACCAACCATGCTATCTCTGTCTACCAACCATGCTGTCTCTGTCTACCAACCATGCTATCTCTGTCTCTGTCTAACAACCATGCTATATCTGTCTCTGTCTACCAACCATGCTATCTCTGTCTCTGTCTACCAACCATGCTATCTCTGTCTCTGTCTACCAACCATGCTGTATGGTTTCATTTGGTCATCAGCTTCTGTGGTTTTGGACAGGATGTCATAGTATGATAGAAACTGCAACACAAGAAGGCAGCCATGCTAGAGTGGCTAACTCTTTGTTCTCAAGACATGTGAATGGAACAGGGTCCCATGTGTTCAGGACCGGGGTCTATGGGTACAGGACACTCACACGGATACACACATTCCTGCATGCTACAGCTCGTGTGTGTGTGTCTGTGCAGGAGTTTTAGTGTGAGTCTGTGAGTAAGTATGTGTGTGTGGGTTTTGTGCGTGTGTGTGTGTGTGTAAGTGTGGGTTTTGTGCGTGTATGTATGAGTGTGTGTTGTGCGTGTATGTGTCCATGGCGGTCCCGGTTGGGTCCTGTATGGAAGCAATTACTGGCAGTAAGGGCCCACAGACACCCACAGTGCCTCACTCTCTGGGCCAAGCGGAATGTAACTCTCTCCCTCCCTCGCTTCACAGCTAAATTACTTTTGTATGAGCCCCAACAGTGGGGCAAGGTGAACCCCTTTTTTATTTGGAACAAATACCCCAGTCATATTTGAATTCCGATCACACGTTTAGAATTTAAGCCCTGAAAATTCCAGTGCTAATTAGGCTGTGTGTGTGTGTGTGTGTGTGTGTGTGTGTGTGTGTGTGTGTGTGTGTGTGTGTGTGTGTGTGTGTGTGTGTGTGTGTGTGTGTGTGTGTGTGTGTGTGTGTGTGTGCGTGCGTGTGTGTGTGCAAGGTAAATTGCAAGGCCATGGCTAGTTCCAGTACTGTACCCCCTTCAGGCACTAGTTAGCATGGGGGAGTGAAGGCAATTAGCATACGTTTTTGGGAGGTCCCAATATCATGCAGTTCGTGTGTGTGTCAAAACCTGTCAGATTGATTCAGCCCCTCCTCTCTGCCAGTGAATGGATGGGAATGGACTAGTTGATACTGTTATTAGAGATCCCATTACAATATCATCCCAAACAGTCATCAGCAGTTCTCTCCACATAATCACCAAATGACCTAAACAAGCTCTAACTACATTGGCAACCTGTGCTGAAAGAGTTTAGGCTTTTCTTAATGTCTTTTCTGTTTACATGGAAGAAGACTGGGAAGAGTGTTATAGTGGGTGTGGTTTCCCAACACAAAGAGGTGTCAAGTGATGACAGCCAGAGTTGACATGTGGTTCACACATGGTACACACACACACACACACATCGTAGTACACAACACTTTAAACAGTTCATCTCAACTCACCAAGACAAGACTCCTCTAAACTTGGCCTCTGACTGGGTCACACATTCCCCTCCCATGAGTCGTAGTAGTGGTCTGTATGTCGGCAGAAGGACCCCAGATTGTGCTGGCCGAGGATAACGCCCACGTCGTTTGGGCCCGTGCCTGGCCCGCGTCGCCGTGACCTTGGTTTGCTCCCTCTTTCTCTCGTTCTGTTTGTGAGTCCTGGGAGCTTCTAAAAGGACCACAATGTCCCCGGCAAACCATTCTTTGGCATTAGGTACAATAACAGATCTGTGGGAAAGGTAGAACTCTAAACTCTGATTCTCTTTCAGGCAAACACAGACTGCTATTTCACGTAACAACTATTTAGGCTGAATGGTCGGAGATGAACAAAGCTGTGAGCATTTTGGGTCTTTTAATTCCATGTCGGGTCAAGAGCAATAATATCAATATCAAGCACTTTCTTCCATTAGTCTGCAATCGATAGTCATCAAAAGTATTTGACCTTTGACACAGTAACATGTTGAACTGACACAGTCAAATATTTTGATTGGTGCTAAAGGCTGTGAACTGTTTGTGATTGGTGCTTACGACACAGGCAAACGTTGTAATTGGTGCTTTAGATGTGGACAAGAATTGTTATTCGTCCTACAGATGAAGACACCTATTGTGATTGGTGCTTTATACACAGGGACAACTTCTGATTGGTGCTTAGACCCAGGCTGAGTCTATGATTGGTGCTTGCAGTATGATTTAGAGGGTGTGCTGTGGCTGTGTTCTTCCCCATGCCTACATTCTCACTCAGTGATTGTTTAGCCTTCACTGGTGCTTTTGCTGGCTAAGGAATTTCAGGGCTTTAGTATTTTTTTAGTTATGTCTAGTCTCTCTCTCTCTGTCTCTCGCAATCCTTCCACTCTCAAAGTACTTTGTGCTTCTCTAAAATCATACAGTTTCATAGTTATTTGTGGTAAAATGAATCAATGTCTTTTGTTTTTATGGACAGTAGTGTTATTTTAGTTTGAAGTACCTACTCTTTTAATAGAATGAGAGGTTTCCATCACATGACTTAAAGATTGTGAAATTCAATACTGTTCAAAATTCTCCTTTTTATTCAGAAAATCCTATTTGGCTACAATTCCATTCAGATACAGTGGGGCAAAAAAGTATTTAGTCAGCCACCAATTGTGCAAGTTCTCCCACTTAAAAAGACGAGAGAGGCCTGTAATTTTCATCATAGGTACACTTCAACTATAACAGACAAAATGAGAAAGAAAATCCAGAAAATCACATTGTAGGATTTTTAATGAATTTATTTGCAAATGATGGTGGAAAATAAGTATTTAGTTGCCCAAATCCAAGTGGCTGATTAAATAATTTTTTGCCCCACTGTATGTATCACTGTATATTAATGTCATCTAGTATATTACATTGAAGTTGCACATCAGCGTTTGAGCATGGCTGTCAATCCACACACTGCATATCCACTGTCTCTTTCTGGTCCTATTTGTCATGGTGGCTCTGTCTGGTGCCTGACTGGACATTTTGTCACATCACTCTAATGACCAGTGCTGATGCTGGCACTTTTTAAATGACACACTCCTGTTCTACTCAATACAGCTGCCCTGCAGTCTCTCCCCTCCTCTGTTCTCCGCCCTCTTCCTCTCTCTCACCACCACATAGCTCCCCTCTCCTGTCTCTCTCTCTCTCTCTACCATCCTGTCTCTCTCTCTTTCTCTCTACCACCCTGTCTCTCTCTCTCTCTCTCTACCCCCCTGTCTCTCTCTCTCTCTACCACCCTCTCTCTCTCTCTCTCTCTCTCTCTCTCTCTCTCTCTCTCTCTCTCTACCATCCTGTCTCTCTCTCTTTCTCTCTACCACCCTCTCTCTCTCTCTCTCTCTCTCTACCACCCTGTCTCTCTCTCTCTCTCTCTCTCTCTACCCCCTGTCTCTCTCTCTCTCTACCACCCTCTCTCTCTCTCTCTCTCTCTCTCTCTCTCTCTCTCTCTCTCTCACACACACCCACAGTATTTCTCTCTCGTTCTCCCTCTCTCCCTCTCTTTCTCTACCCCCTTGTCTCTCTCTCTCTCTCTCTCTCTCTCTCTCTCTCTCTCACACACCCACAGTATTTCTCTCTCGTTCTCCCTCTCCCTCCCTCTCTTTCTCTACCACCCTCTCTCTCTCTCTCTCTACCACCATGTCTCTCTCTCTCTACCACCCTGTCTCTCTCTCTACCACCCTCTCTCTCTCTCTCTCTCTCTCTCACCCTGTCTCTCTCTCTCTTTCTCTCTCTCTCTCTCTGCTGTACTCCAATCTGCCTTGAGGTCTCCATCACTCAGCCCCGTTAGATAAAAGACCCCCGTCCTCTGACACACACACACACACACACACACACACACACACACACACACACACACACACACACACACACACACACACACACACACACACACACACACACACACACACAGACTGACTAGTTGGAGCTTTCTCTCCTACCACTGATAACAAGGCTCTGGCCAATGACGAGACATGTTCATTCATCACAGTTATCTCCTTTCACTCTCCCTCTCTCTTTTCTGTTATTTTGTCTATGTTACTTCTCTCTCTTTCGCTCTTTCTCTTTCTCTGTTTTTTCACTTATTTTCTCTCTTTTAGTCCATTTCTTTAACTCACTTTGTGTGTGTGTCTGTGAGTGTGTGTGTCCTCGCTCATTCTTTAATGTCCACCAACGAGAGCTCACTGTATCCTCCAAGTCCTTTGAGACAGCAGTGTAGCAGTAGAGTGGAGGGGAAACCATCTGAACAGCCCTGCCAGACAATCTAGTGCTGGACCAGACAGACTCCTATTTAGGTTGGTAATTACTTTAACACTCTGCCCATCCGAATCTAGTCAAAATCTCTGGAATGACATCACAAAATGGCCGCCCGACACCACTCATAAATATTCTTCTGGGACATCACCGTGGCGACCACAGCATTCCTCACATCCTCCTGTCCTGTCAGTCTCTTAGTCGTTCTTTTATCTCTTTTTTTGTCATCCTCTCTTTCTGTTCCCTTCATCACTCCATACCTCCACCTCCTTCAGAAGTACATAGATGCAAACACACCCTGAAAACTTTGGGATGTTTTCCCTTCAAAGTTAAACCCGGGGCCCAAGCTGTCGTTAAGAAACAGCGGTGGCAAAGATTTGGCACTGGCAGCGCTTAACTGGATTGTGGTAATTATTCATTGTGAGAGTGATGTCTTCCAGGGGCTTGATTGATTACAGTTGATATGTGATTTGGTGTAATCTGTCTCCGACTGGGTCTTGTCCAAATTGGCAAGACCTATAAAAAAGAGAGAGAAAGTTATTTTTAAAGAGAGGGTGAAGACGAGCGAGGAAGGCACAGTGAGGGAGTGAGTGGAGGTGGAAGGAGAGAGAGAGGGAGAAGTTAGGGTGTCTTGTCTTCCTCGTGGCACCTTGGTCTACCACCCTGTTGTATACACAAACTATAAATCTACAAACAACAAGAGGCAGCCATTTTGTTTCACCTTCAGTAGAGCTATAGCTAAATGAATAGATTACAAAACCCCTCAGCTAGCATTTCATTATTTTCCATTTACATCTGAGATGTTTTTAACAACATTTAAAGGCTCTCTTTAAGTATTTGTTGACTCGTTAGTCAGATTTGTTAGCCGAAGTCCTCAAAAGTCTCTTTTCCTCGAGAAGTGTGTCTCTCCCCAGATACACAACAAGCATAAGCATGGCAGAGCTTAAAAGGCCTTGATTAGGTCCATGAATCACACAGGTTGGGGAGATGTAAACGCGTGACACACTCTTGGTACCCAGGAGACCCTGCTTTGTGTTAATTAGAGCATTCTCCACTGCAATTAGCCCATCCAACAATACACACACAAACTAGCAACGACGCGCGCATTCACACACACACACACACACACACACACACACACACACACACACACACACACACAGAACACGGACCAATGGATGTATACGCACACACACACACACACACACACACACACACACACACACACACACACACACACACACACAGTAAGATGGGCCCTTAATGTGTGTCATCAACTCTCTGTTTAGAAGTGTCAGGCCAAGTGTCAAATTAAACAGAACGTGCAAAGCCACACACACACACACGCACATATACAGGCACACACATGCACATATACAGGCACAAACAAACAAATGTGGTTTCAAACTCAAAGTCATATACACACACTTACACACTCACATGCACTCTCACAGGCACAAACAGACACATTAACTACATCAGGGCACCAAGATAGAAAAACATGGTTGACAATAGCAACAGCATGCAGAGGGAACCAAAAGGCTGTGGAACCTTCCCCTTGGGACAGACACGTAGACAGAACATGGTGGCCAAATGGCCCTTCTGCCTCACTCCCTATCTAGTGGATTAAAGCCAGGCGATCTGTGTGCTCCGGCCCTGTCTGGAAGAAATCAAGGCCAGGGGGACCTTAAGTGAGTGAAGCCCCAGCTCGGCACACCCTGGCTGGGGAGATGGGGCCAGAGCAAGACCTCCTGGAGCTCCAACGTGAGACTGGCTCTACCTTGTCTTCTCGTTCCGCTCGCTCGCACACACACACACACCCACACAATCCGTCCCATCCCAGTCCCCGGTGCCTGTCATCTCTGTGGCCTAGCCGCTTAGTCATCCCTCCCCTGTATTTACTTATTTATCCACTATGATGACAGGACCACTACCAATGTCCCTTCAACCCTCCCACTGCCGCCTTTGAAAATGTTAAGAGCCCCGGGCCCTCCGGTTTGATGACTTTGACGTGAGTTAACGCTAGGCCGAGATGTCGGGTGCATTCAGGGGGCTAAGCGTTCTAATGGGTTTACCCCGCTGCATGGCTGGGCCTCCTGCCGCCTCGTGTGTGTGTCAGGGCTACAGTCACTTAATAATTTAGCCCCTTCGTCGTCGTCCCCCCTCTCGTTCTATCCTCTCACCCCCCCATCCGCTGTCTCTCTCTTTCATTCTGCCTCTGGGAATGGGGAGGCCATCCCTTGCTCCCTCCCTCCTCCTCTCCGTGGGATGGATGGAGTGGAGGAGCGACAGAGTGGACGGAGGGAGGCGACAGGCAGCAGGGGAGGATGAGGACAGAGACAGAGAGAAAGAAAGGGAGGGAGAGATGGATAGAGGGACAGGAGGTGTTCATGGGTAACTGGAGTATAATGGTCACCGCCACTTTTGCTGCACAGACAGGTCTGTAGGCTCTGGGGAGTGTGTGTGTGTGTGTGTGTGTGTGTGTGTGTGTGTGTGTGTGTGTGTGTTTGATCAGTTGCAAAGAACACGTCCTCACCATGAAAGCATAGGACTGACGACATAGTGTGTGACTAAATCTATTTTTGGTTGATATAGAGTCAACATATTTTCCTAACCAGTATATATCTGTGTGGACAATGTGATATCTGTACCTAGTTCGGTGCTCTATCCCCACAGTGAGGTCTGAACAGAGGGGTCAAAGCGTTTCCCCTGAAAATAATCCTCTCTGTCATCAACCGTTAGCCCCCCGTCACTGTTCTGCAGGATAATTGGTTCTCGTTCTGCATGGAACCGGTTCTAAGGAGTAGAGAACCGTCCAAAACCGTAGCCATGTATGTAATGATCAAGTAATGTGACTTGGCTCTGTGTGAGAATGTGTTTTAAAACGCGAGAGCTTTCAGCAGCGACTCCCCATGCCAGTGGCCTCCTGATCCCTCCATGTATTTTAATATGACTTGATGTTCACTGTTCACTTAAAACCCGCTGTAATTGAAACCAGATGGCAGAATAATAATAATTTATTTTTTCTTTCTTCTCTGTTGCGTCCTCTAAGCCGATTTCTGCCTCGTAGAATAGTGTTCAATTAGGGGGCTTGGAGGGAGGAGAGGGCAAACCCAGAGAGAGAATAGTGTTCAATTAGGGGGCTTGGAGGGAGGAGAGGGCAAACCCAGAGAGAGAATAGTGTTCAATTAGGGGGCTTGGAGGGAGGAGAGGGCAAACCCAGAGAGAGAATAGTGTTCAATTAGGGGGCTTGGAGGGAGGAGAGGGCAAACCCAGAGAGAGAATAGTGTTCAATTAGGGGGCTTGGAGGGAGGAGAGGGCAAACCCAGAGAGAGAATAGTGTTCATTAGGGGGCTTGGAGGGAGGAGAGGGCAAACCCAGAGAGAGAATAGTGTTCAATTGGAGGGGGCTTGGAGGGAGGAGAGGGCAAACCCAGAGAGAGAATAGTGTTCAATTAGGGGGCTTGGAGGGAGGAGAGGGCAAACCCAGAGAGAGAATAGTGTTCAATTAGGGGCTTGGAGGGAGGAGAGGGCAAACCCAGAGAGAGAATAGTGTTCAATTAGGGGGCTTGGAGGGAGGAGAGGGCAAACCCAGAGAGAGAATAGTGTTCAATTAGGGGGCTTGGAGGGAGGAGAGGGCAAACCCAGAGAGAGAATAGTGTTCAATTAGGGGGCTTGGAGGGAGGAGAGGGCAAACCCAGAGAGAGAATAGTGTTCAATTAGGGGCTTGGAGGGAGGAGAGGGCAAACCCAGAGAGAGAATAGTGTTCAATTAGGGGGCTTGGAGGAGGAGAGTGCAAACCCAGAGAGAGAATAGTGTTCAATTAGGGGGCTTGGAGGGAGGAGAGGGCAAACCCAGAGAGAGAATAGTGTTCAATTAGGGGGCTTGGAGGGAGGAGAGGGCAAACCCAGAGAGAGAGAATAGTGTTCAATTAGGGGGCTTGGAGGGAGGAGAGGGCAAACCCAGAGAGAGAATAGTGTTCAATTAGGGGCTTGGAGGGAGGAGAGGGCAAACCCAGAGAGAGAATAGTGTTCAATTAGGGGCTTGGAGGGAGGAGAGGGCAAACCCAGAGAGAGAATAGTGTTCAATTAGGGGGCTTGGAGGGAGGAGAGGGCAAACCCAGAGAGAGAATAGTGTTCAATTAGGGGGCTTGGAGGGAGGAGAGGGCAAACCCAGAGAGAGAATAGTGTTCAATTAGGGGGCTTGGAGGGAGGAGAGGGCAAACCCAGAGAGAGAGATCAAGGAAAACAAAACCTGTATGTCAATAATCACTTGTATTTTGTTCATTATGTGGAAAATACTACATTTCCCAGAATGCTTTAAAAACTGAGCCATACAAATTAAATTAAATGGTTGGTGGAAATATAATTGGCTATTCTAAGCACTATGGCTTAAAGAATATGAACATTGTTTCCAGAACAAATGTATATATTCTTTGGTATCTGAAAGTGTGACCTATCAGATTCAGTGAGACTCATGTTCAGTGGGATTTCTTTGAATTGCACAGTGGTGTAAAAAGTTCCCAATTGTCATACTTGAATAAAAGTATAGATACCTTAATAGAAAGTTACTCAATTGAAAGTCACCCAGTAAAATACTACTTGAGTAAAAGTATAAAGTATGTGGTTTTAATATATACTAAAGCATCAAAGGTAAAAGTTTAAATACATTATCATATTAAGCAAAGCAGACGGCACCATGTTCTTGTTTTTCTGTCCGGATAGCCAGGGGCACACTCCAACACTCAGACATCATTTACACAAGATGCATTTGTGTTTAGTGAGTCTGCCAGACCAGAGGCAGTAGGGATGATCGCGTGTTCTTTTGATAAGAGTGTGAATTTCACAATTTTCCTGTCCTGCTAAGCATTCAGGGAAAATTCATGAAGGAAAAAGTACCATATTTTCTTTAGGAATGTAGTGAAGTAAAAGTTGTCCATAATATAAATATTAAAGTAAAGTACAAATACCCCAAAAACGACTTAAGCAGTACTTTAAAGTATTTTTTACTTAAGTACTTTACACCACTGGAATTGCACTGAATTAAATTGTACTTCCTGTCACTAAACTCAAGTAGAAATTCTACATCCTGTGGTGTGTGGCAAATTCAATTTAGATTTCAACTCATCAACTATTCCAACACATTGGATGTTTTTTGTGAGACATTCATTCAGAGTTTCTCTGCCTCATTAGAATGTCTGTGTTCATAGTGTTTGTCATTGTAGTTCACAGTCATGTTCCGAGTCATGTGTGCGCCATAAATACAGCTCCCCCCGGCTAACGAAATGCACATGTTTTATGTTCCCACTACTAGCTCAGTATTTGGGTGGGGGACCTCTACAGATTGTGTGCAGGTCTTTATTTTTTAGATGTTTGGACCCTGTCTTAGCCTGAGCTCATCACACATTACTTTGAGATGAAGAGCAGTCGTGGACATCTCCCGTTAGCCCAAAACAAGTGGTGAAGGTTGAACGCATGTGATCGGAACAGACCTCGCCTCATTCCCCTTACTTCATCAGCTCACCACTGTGAGCACAGCAGGTGGCGAGGACACACACACACACACACGCACACGCACACGTACACGTACACACACACACACACACACACACACACACACACACACACACACACACACACACACACACACACACACACACACACACACACACACACACACACACACACACACACACTGGCAAGCTCAAGATAGAATTTGTGCTAAACCACAGATGTAGAATCAGATTACTCTACCCATCCAATCCTAACCTTAAATGTATGGCAAAAATATCTGACTAACCCTGCATCAGTACTCTACCCGTCCAATCCTAACCTTAAAGGCATGGCAAAAATATCTGACTGACCCTGTATCAGTACTCTACCTGTCCAATCCTAACCTTAAAGGCATGCCAGAAATATCTGACTGACCCTGTATCAGTTAGGGACAATTTCTTCCTCCTGTGCTCATTAGTTAAGACTACATGACCAAAAGTATGTGGACACCTGCTCGTCAAACATCTCATTCATTAGCTAATATAGTACCTACAGTATGAGGAACAAACCATTGTGACCCACCCCCTGTTCTTATAGTGGAATGGATTGGTCCATGTGTCAGGGGGAGGTAATTGATGACAGCAGTGAGAGTGAGTAAACTGGCCAATCACCAGCCCAACAGACACGCACCGCCGACCATGCTATGCAGACCAGAGGCTTATCTAGTGCTGATGCTCTCTCTGTCTCTCTGTCTCTCTCTCTCGCCATCTCTCTCTCAGCAAACATATGCGAATGTGTATACTTAAAAGTGTATAGTTAAAACGCTCACTCTTAACCAGGCTCCCTAACTCGAAGCCTTCTCTTCGGCTCACACACCCAGCTCAGCTACAGATAAGGGGAGCGTGAAAGGGAGCTCAGACCTTCACTAAGAGAGGTAAAGACATATTAGTGAGGGCATTCATACAGAGAGACATGGAGAGAGAGACACCTTCCTCTCACCTCTCTAATCCAGAGAACTTCTTCTAAAGAAACTGTGGCTCCGGTGTGTGTGTGTGTGTGGGGGGTTAGTGGGGCGGGTGGGCTGCCAGGGTTGCCACGGCAGCGTTCCAGATGGGCGGTCTGGTTCTCTCTGGAGGGGGACAGGGGGCTGCCTGGGAAAGACACACCACACCGCTCCACTCTACTCTGTGACTGGACCTGACTGTCTGGGGAAGACCACGGGTCAGTGAAAGAGAAAAGGAGGGAGGAGGGAGGGGAAGAGTGGAGACCTGTCTGGGGAGGGGAGAGAAGGGAAGAAAATAGATAGAGGAAGGGGGGGAAAGGAGGCGGAAAGGAGAGGAAGGGGAGTTGGTGAGGTAGGATGGAGGAGTGGAAAGGAGGAGGAGGAAATGATGGAACAGGATGGAAGATGACAGTAGAGGGGAAGAGAGGACAGTAGAGGACAGTAGAGGACAGTAGAGGTGAAGAGAAGACAGTAGAGGACAGTAGAGGACAGTAGAGGTGAAGAGAGGACAGTAGAGGACAGTAGAGGTGAAGAGAAGACAGTAGAGGACAGTAGAGGTGAAGAGAACAGTAGAGGACAGTAGAGGTGACGAGAAGACAGTAGAGGACAGTAGAGGACAGTAGAGGTGAAGAGAGGACAGTAGAGGACAGTAGAGGTAAAGAGAAGACAGTAGAGGACAGTAGAGGTGAAGAGAGGACAGTAGAGGACAGTAGAGGTGAAGAGAGGACAGTAGAGGTGAAGAGAGGACAGTAGAGGACAGTAGAGGTGAAGAGAGGACAGTAGAGAACAGTAGAGGTGAAGAGAGGACAGTAGAGGACAGTACAGGTGAAGAGAGGACAGTAGAGGTGAAGAGAGGACAGTAGAGGACAGTAGAGGTGAAGAGAACAGTAGAGGACAGTAGAGGACAGTAGAGGACAGTAGATGACAGTAGATGACAAGAGAGGACAGTAGAGGACAGTAGAGGTGAAGAGAGGACAGTAGAGGTGAAGAGAGGGTAGGAGGAAAGTAGAGAAGGGAGTACAACAGGAGGGAGGCTTGGCTGCAGTATAGTGTCTTACTCAGCTCATCTGCCCATACAGACATTTCCACAGCAGCCCTGTGGACCCTAACCATAGAACAGGTGATGAAACTCACCCCTCCTCCCCATCATCCCCCCTTCGCCCTGCCTCCCTTAACCTTCAACCCCTCCCCCTCCTCCTCCCATCCCCGTGGCCCTCTCTCTCCTTGCCTCCTCTCTGGGGGAGAGACAGAGGGCCCGTTGTGTTAACGTGAGGCCTGCTAATTGTTGGGTTAAGGGGGAGGGAGGAGGGATGGAGGGGGGAGAGAGAAGGGGTGAGGGAGAGGGCTGGGCCCCGGGCGTCAGGATTAGCTGTAATTCAGTCACTGGAACGCTCTCAACCGCTGCCTCGGTCAGGGCCAAGGGGCCACGGCTCTGTGTACGTGCATGTCTGTGTGTGTGTGAGTAGGTTTGAGGTGCAGTGAATCAATAGAGGTTATAATCCCCTGGTATCTCCTTCTCATCATCTTCATAGTCAACTACAATAGGACACGTTTCACACATTTCCCTTTCACTCCATATCCTTCAAAAAATACAAGACATTTCTTTTTTTCCTAGCCACCGTGCTTCTACACCTGCATTGCTTGCTGTTTGGGGTTTTAGGCTGGGTTTCTGTACAGCACTTTGAGATATCAGCTGATGTACGAAGGGCTATATAAATAAATTTGATTTGATTTTTAAGAGATTTCTCTGAGCTGATTCTTCTCTACCAAAACCTTTCCTTTGGTATTGAACGTCTATGTTACAGTCGTCCATTGAGCAGCATAGTAACAGTATTAGTCAGAAAAAGAGAGTGAGTGAGTGAGTGTGTGTGTGTGTGTGTGTGTGTGTGTGTGTGTGTGTGTGGGGGGGTCTTTCTTTCACACAGAGGTCCTACTTATCAGTGGAACCCAGATTATCTACACTATCTATGACAAAGACAATACCATCATGTATCTCTCTCTCTCTCTCTCTCTCTGTTACAAGTGGTAGGTTGTTCCCTGTAGGTCATATGATGTCTTGTGGCCCTGTGTGTGTGTCACGTCGGACCATTCTAACAAACAGTAACAGTTCTATCCCCGACGAGTGCCATCTGATCGTCATGCCGCCCCTTGTCACATGAAGAAACGCGCCGCACACACACACACACACACACACACACACACACACACACACACACACACACACACACACACACACACACACACACACACACACACTAAGGACCAGTGCTATCACTGGGGTGTGTTTGTGTGTGTGAAGGAGATAGACGAGGTGTGTGTATGCGAGCGTTCATATATATGTGTGTGTGACTGTACATCAGGTCATTGTCAGCACCAGCACACAGACATGCTCTCCTGCTTATTACCTCCAGAATAATACGAGTAAAGAAGAGTCCTGGGTTCTATCAACACAGCCTGGCCATCATGACTCTCCTACAGAACCTTCTACCAGCTTCCTCCACTGTTTATTGTGTTTCTACCGGACTTAGAACAATAGGCGTTTGAGCTCAGAACAAACTAATGCTGCCACATAAGTATCGGTCCAACCTTACCGTTTTACTGTTAGCTAATGAGAGGGTTGAAGCCAAAGTCAATGTGTCTCTGTGGGGATGGTGTGTATGTGTGTGGGGACGGGGTGTGTGTGAGGGGACGGGGTGTGTGGGCGCACGGGGTGGGTGTGCGTGCGTACGTGTGTGCCTAGTCTTTTATACGACAAGTTTGTTCCAGAAGGTTCCAGTGCTCTTAATGGGGCGACCTGTCTCTAACCCTCTAATCATTTGTTTCTGCTACACTTTATGTATCACCAACACTGGCACCAATATCCTTTTTCCACTCCCCTCCCTCTCTCCCTCCTGCCCCCTCTCTCTCCCTCCTTCCCCTCCCTCTCTCTCTCTTCCTCTCCCTCCTTCCCCTCCCTCTCTCCCTCCTGCCCCTCCCTCTCTCCCTCCTGCCCCCTCTCTCTCTCCTTCCCCTCCCTCTCTCTCTCCTTCCTCTCCCTCCTTCCCCTCCCTCTCTCCCTCCTTCCCCTCCCTCCTGCCCCCTCTCTCTCTCCTTCCCCCTCCCTCTCTCTCCTTCCTCTCCCTCCTGCCCTCTCTCCCTCCTGCCTCCTCTCTCTCCCTCCTGCCTCCCCTCTCTCTCCCTCCTGCCCTCTCTCTCCCTCCTACCCCCTCTCTCCCTCCTGCTCCTCTCTCTACCTCCCATTCCTTCTCTTTTTGTCAGCTGAAAGGACCATTTTATCTGGTTTTGCTTCGGTGATTTTCATTTCAGCAGAGCAAGAAAATTGCAATATAACAAGGCAGCAAACATCGTTTAATAATTGTGACTTTTGGAGCACCTCATCACTTCCCGCCCTGCTCCCTCTCCCTCTCTTTTTCCCTTCTGTTGTTTACTTTAACAGGTTCCCTCGCTCCGTCAGAAAATGAAGAGGCCTACTCAGCACCCACTGTAAGAGCTTGGGGAAATTGGCTCCTCCAATGATTGTTTTAACACCCCTAATTTTGAGAGAGGCCTCCAGGACTGGATACAGACTGTCTTGTACCCCTACTTGGACAATTTGTCCCATTTAGTTATTGAACTTTAACAGACAGACAGAGCAGTGGGAGAGAGAGGTCTAGGTGGTGAAGAGAGAGAGGTCTAGGTGGTGTGGTGAAGAGAGAGAGGTCTAGGTGGTGTGGTGAAGAGAGAGAGGTCTAGGTGGTGTGGTGAAGAGAGAGAGGTCTAGGTGGTGTGGTGAAGAGAGAGAGGTCTAGGTGGTGTGGTGAAGAGAGAGAGGTCTAGGTGGTGTGGTGAAGAGAGCAGTGGGAGAGAGAGGTCTAGGAGGTGAAGAGAGAGAGATCTAGATGGTGAAGAGAGAGAGATCTAGGTGGTGAAGAGAGAGAGGTCTAGGTGGTGTGGTGAAGAGAGAGAGGTCTAGGTGGTGTGGTGAAGAGAGAGAGGTCTAGGTGGTGTGGTGAAGAGAGAGAGGTCTAGGTGGTGTGGTGAAGAGAGAGAGGTCTAGGTGGTGTGGTGAAGAGAGAGAGGTCTAGGTGGTGTGGTGAAGAGAGAGAGGTCTAGGTGGTGTGGTGAAGAGAGAGAGGTCTAGGTGGTGTGGTGAAGAGAGAGAGGTCTAGGTGGTGTGGTGAAGAGAGAGAGGTCTAGGTGGTGTGGTGAAGAGAGCAGTGGGAGAGAGAGGTCTAGGAGGTGAAGAGAGAGAGATCTAGATGGTGAAGAGAGAGAGATCTAGGTGGTGAAGAGAGAGAGGTCTAGGTGGTGTGGTGAAGAGAGCAGTGAAGTGGTGGAGTTATCATGGTGTTTAGCAACCCTGAGGGGAAGGACAGGGCAGGAAGGAAGGCCGTAGAGTAGCATCTCTCTTTCGATCTTTATCTTTGGAATATTATTCGTTAAAATTTTGCATTTGATGAGCAAATCATTATAATCGACAGTGAAGTACCTTTTAATGGCCCTGTATTGGCTCAGTTGGTAGAGCATGGCACTTGCAATGCCAGGGTTGTGGGTTTGATTCCCACGGGGGACCAGGACAAATAAAGTATGAAAATGTATGCTCTCACTATGAGTAAGTCGCTCTGGATAAGAGCATCTGCTGAATGATTCAAATGTAAATGTTTTACAGTCTTCAGTTTTTAGGGAAAAAAAGTCCAACTCACTCATATGTTTTTTGTTGTATTACTCTACACGACTATCAAATCAATGAACCTAATGAAATACATCTATAAAAATCTAGATTTCTGAGCTGTAAATAGTGTAATATCCCATCATAGAAACAATAGAGGCCATGTGACAGAAGGGGTACACAGTGCCCCCCTCTGGGCCGAGCGCACAGGTACCATCTGGGACAGGTCAGAGGTCAAGGTTGGAACCATTTCCTGTCCAGTCATGACCTCCTGTGATGTGCAAATGACCCAGGGGATGATGTCGTCACCCAGCACCATTCATGGTCTGGTGTAATAGAGAGGCTGATTTGGGCTAACGGGAGATGTTAACTGTCATGTTCAGTCATGTTGGAGTGAGTGAACAATTTCATTCATTCATTGAATTAATTAATAAATGAATGAATTAAGACATCAATGAATGAACAAATTAATACAGCCCAGCTTTGTTATATTTGTAACGTTTGTGGACATTCTGTAAGTGGTCTAGTGTAGAAAGACAGCTGGCAGCTGTCCAACTGCCTTTCACTGAAACCCAATGTTTCAGAATAGACTAGAGAGTGTGGTCACTTGGGTGTGGGATGCTATGGCAGGGGAGTAACCTCATGCACAGACTCGTATTGATCCCTGCAAGCCTGAGTGGATGCAGCCCATCTATGAAATGAACTGCACCCTGTCATATAGTGCTGCCCAGGAAGTCTGTCCCCACCGGGAGAGAGGGGAAGAGAACCACTACAACACACCAGTGAACTATCACAACACAGATCTAAGTGAATAACTACACACTAGCTCAACACACAGATGAATACTGACCTCTCTCTCTCTCTCTCTCTCTCTGTCTCTCTCATATATAGATGCGCACTCGCGCACACACACACACACACACACACACACACACACACACACACACACACACACACACACACACACTACCCCCTCAGCCCCCCCCCACCGCGTCCACATCATGCACACCCTCCCACCCCCTAGTCACTGCAGTGCCACCTCTCCCTCCCTCTCTCTTTCTCTCTATCTCTCTCTCCTCACTTTTATTCTAATGAGTTGCAACACTGATAATGAGCCTGATGATCTTCCATTGATTTGACTATCACTTGCTTGTCTGGTAATTGATCCGTAGCTGAGCCTCTGGTTAATTATATGGGCTTGGACATGGCCCCCGGCTCCGAGGGGAATCTCAAGTCCTACAGAATAATACTTTTAATAAAGGACTCTATTACTGACGTGTGATACTCTTTCTGCCTCTGCGTTTACCATTCTTTCTCTTTTCTCTCTCCTTCCTTATTTCTCTCCCTCTTTTTTTCTCTTTTGCTCTCTTTCTCTCTCTCTCTCCCTCCCTCTCTCCTCCTTCTCTCTCTTTTCTCTCTCTCTCCCTCTCTTCTCTCTCTCTCCCCCTCTCTTCCTCTTTTCTCTCTTTCCCTCTCTTCTCTGGCTCTCTATTTCCTCCATGGCCACTGCCATTACAAGAGAGAAGGATGGAGAGTGGGCAGTAAAGAGAGAGAGAGAGAAAGACAGAGCGAGGGATATTGGCAGACTCCTCTCCATCCTCCCACAAATAACAGCCATTAACAGGCCAGATCAGGAGCTGAGCCACCAGGTTGACTTGAAACACTGAGTGCCACTCGAAAAACTAAGAGACCAGCACATTTACAGAGAGAGGGGGATGTGTGTGTGTGCGCGCCTGTGTGTGTGGTTATGTGTGCATGCGTGTGTGTGTGTGAATGAGAGAGAGAAAGACCGAGTGAGAGATGTGTATGGAGAGTAGAAAGGAGCGTCGGCCATTGAATTGTCACTTAATGTAATTAGCGTGATGCTCCTGCCGTGTGTGCGTTACCTTTTCACAGTGTGGTTAAAAGCAGAGCACGACACACTAATGGAAAGGGAACACCTACTCCCTTTACCACGCGGCTCAGACTGCCTGTGGCTTTTGTAGAGGCCACCGCGCGTTTATGCTTAAAGACAAAACGCAGACAGAGAAGGAGAGTGGAAGGAGGAGGGGGGCAAGGAAAGGGAGGGGGAAGGAGAGAGAGGGATGGAAAGAAAGAGGGAAAGAGAATAGTGAGAACATGAGCGGGGGAGAGATGACAAGAGAAAGATACAATAAGCCAAATAAAGGTGAAAGACAAAAAGAGGTATTTTAAGTTCCTGTAACCATTTTGTCTCCCTCTTCCCCCTCCTCGTCGTCTCCTCGTCGTCTGCTCCAAAATGGTCCATTGTACCAATTGGAGGTAAATGCTACAGTGCTAATCTCCTGTAAAGGTTAGCCCAGTGCCGTCATTAGCACTCTGCACAGGGGCTTTTAACCAACAGACAGGCAGCCGCCGTCTCCTACAATTTGCCACAAAATCCGAAGTGGCTTCATACATCAGAAGCCATTTAATTTAACGGAGGAGATGAGTTAATTCTCTTCCTCTCTCTTTATCCCTCGCTTCTCAAAGATCACAGTGACATCGCCACCGCGGTCCGGGGATCACAGTATGTCCTTTTTTCTCTGATGATGGAGGGATGATAAAAGGAGGTAGAGAGGAAGATAGGAGCGGTAATAGATGGGGGGGAAATGTCACTACATTGTTCTAGTAATTTAGAAGAAGAGAGCATTCTCTTTATTTTTTTCTGTTTTCTCTCTGTCTCTTTATAGAGCTCTCTCTCTCTGTCTCTTTATAGAGCTCTCTCTCTCTGTCTCTTTATAGAGCTCTCTCTCTCTGTCTCTTTATAGAGCTCTCTCTCTCTGTCTCTTTATAGAGCTCTCTCTCTGTCTCTTTATAGAGCTCTCTCTCTCTGTCTCTTTATAGAGCTCTCTCTCTCTGTCTCTTTATAGAGCTCTCTCTCTCTGTCTCTTTATAGAGCTCTCTCTCTCTGTCTCTTTATAGAGCTCTCTCTCTCTGTCTCTCTATAGTGCTCTCTCCTCTCTCTCATTCTAAATCTCTGTCTTTCTCTCTCTCTGTCTCTTTATAGAGCTCTCTCTCTCTGTCTCTCTCCGTCTGTCTCTCTATAGTGCTCTCTCCTCTCTCTCATTCTAAATCTCTGTCTTTCTCTCTCTCTGTCTCTTTATAGAGCTCTCTCTCTCTGTCTCTCTCCGTCTGTCTCTCTATAGTGCTCTCTCCTCTCTCTCATTCTAAATCTCTGTCTTTCTCTCTCTATAGTGCTCTCTCCTCTCTCTCATTCTAAATCTCTGTCTTTCTCTCTCTCTGTCAATTTATAGAGCTCTCTCTCTCTGTCTCTCTCTGTCTGTCTCTCTATTAGTGCTCTCTCTCCTCTCTCTCATTCTAAATCTCTGTCTCTCTTTCTCTCTCTCTGTCTCTCTCATGCGCTCTCTCTCCTCCTCTCTAAATCTCTGTCGCTCTCTCTCTCTCTATAGCGCTCTCTCTGCTCTCTCTCTCTCTATAGCGCTCTCTCTCCTCTCTCTCTCTCTCTATAGCGCTCTCTCGCCTCTCTCTCTCTCTCTCTATAGCGCTCTCTCGCCTCTCTCTCTCTCTCTCTATAGCGCTCTCTCTCTGCTCTCTCTATAGCGCTCTCTCTCTGCTCTCTCTCTCTATAGCGCTCTCTCTTCTCTCTATCTGTCTATACAGCGTCTCTCTTTCAGTCTCTCTCTCTCTTTCAGTCTCTATTTCTTTCTCTCTCTCTCTCCTCCTCCCTCTCTCTCTCTCTCTCTCTCTTTCAGTCTCTATTTCTTTCTCTCTCTCTCTCTACTCCTCCTCCCTCTCTCTCTCTCTCTCTTTCAGTCTCTCTCTCTTTCAGTCTCTCTCTCTCTCTTTCTCTCTCTCTCTCTCTCTCTCTCTCTCTCTCTCTCTTCTCTTTCAGTCTCTCTCGCTCTTTCTCTCTCTTTCAGTCTCTCTCTCTCTCTCTCTCTCAGTCTCTCTCTCGTTCAGTCTTTCTCTCTCTCTTTCAGTCTCTTTCTCTCTCCTCTCTCTCTTTATCTCGCTCTCTCTCTCTTTCTTTCAGTCTCTCTCGCTCTTTCTCTCTCTTTCAGTCTCTCTCTCTCTCTCTCTCTCTCTCTCTCTCTCTCTCTCTCTCTCTCTCTCTCTCTCTCTCTCTCTCTCTGTCTCTCTCTCTCTCTCTCTCTCTCTCTCTCTCTCCTCCCGCTCTCTTTGTATTCCCATACCTTTGTGGGGCTGTGCTGCTGTGGGGACCAATTTGGCTCAAATGGAGCCTCTTCCTCATTTTTTTCCTTAATTAAAATCTGAAAGCATCCGCACGGGGTTTCCGTGTGTGTGTGTGTGTGTGTGTGTGTGTGTGTGTGTGTGTGTGTGTGTGTGTGTGTGTGTGTGTGTGTGTGTGTGTGGCTGCTGCTCCTTAGTTCCATTAGTCTTATAGAGATTGGGATAAAACAGACAAAGGCTCCAGACTTTAATGATGCCGTGTCGTCTGCACATTTTTGTGTTCTCATATCACCAAATATCTCTAGATCACAATTGATGTATTTCTTTATCAGAAAGAATACTGTGAGTGTTATGTATGGGGGAAAAAATGATAAAGCAGACTATTTGGCTTGTTATAACTAACAAAAAAACTAGATTTTACCCCAAAACATTAAGAGCTAAATGTGTTGTATTAGACAGCATAAGGAGTGTGTGTGTGTGTGTGTGTGTGTGTGTGTGTGTGTGTGTGTGTGTGTGTGTGTGTGTGTGTGTGTGTGTGTGTGTGTGTTGCGGTGGAGGTCCCAAAGGAGAACTGGATGCTCTGAGATGCGCTGGCCGCTCGCAGCGCAAACGGCTTCTCCAGCGAAGCTCGCTCCCCAGCTCCCCTCAGTAGCGAGGGGAGGAGTGTGTGTGTGTGTGTGTGTGTGTGTGTGTGTGTGTGTGTGTGTGTGTGTGTGTGTGTGTGTGTGTGTGTGTGTGTGTGTGTGTGTGGGAGCGTAAGCGCGATGTCATTGAGCGTCTCCAAAAGGAGCGGCGCAGTTGACTCAGTTGAGCCTGCGCTGGTCCTCACACACTCACTCCTCTCACATGCAAACACACACACGCTCACACACCCAGGCATTCAGTCACACAGCTGCTGCTACGGAGCGCGGAGGAGTTACAGAGAGACGGAGGGAGGAGAGAGAGCAAGAGAAGGGACAGGCAGCACCAGCAGAGAGAGAGAAGAAGAAAGAGGGAGAGAGAGAAGCAGGCAGGGAGGGGTGGATTGCTGCTGTCACACTTTCACACCTAATGTCTACGTTGGGATAGAGAGATTTGATGGTAAGAGAAGTTAATGTATTATGTTGATGGTTTGGTTGAATGTTTTTATTAGGAGATGCATGGGACTTTTTTTATCATGTTTGCAATATTTTGCAAATGTTTAGTTTTTTTTGGTTCCTTGTTGATTTTGGAAGGTGGCTGCATTTAATTGATTTAATTCTGCATTCTATTTGAGTGTAATTGTGTTGTCATTTGTTATTTCTGGTTTGGAATGCTGCATGTGCATATTTTTACTTTAGATTAGATTATAGTAAGAAGGTTTTGTTGTTGCCAAGAGTGACATTTATTTTATTTTATTACATTTTTTACAAATTCTGTTTTGTTTTTTACAGATAACCTACTTACTGTGTGTATGTATATAAGTGAGTTTGAGTGTGTGTGTGTGTGTGTGTGTGTGTGTGTGTGTGTGTGTGTGTGTGTGTGTGTGTGTGTGTGTGTGTGTGTTCTGAGGACAGCCCATACGAAATGACTGGCAGATGGTTAAAGGCAAGAGGGCCGCTGACAGAAAAAAGAGAGACCCCTCCTTCCACATCATCTCCTCCATCCCTCCTTTCTTCTCTCCCCCTCCCTCACTTTCACCCCCCCTCGTCTCCAGCTCTCCTCCTCCCTCCTTACCTTCAGCATTCTGCTCATCCTGCCCTCTCTTCCTCTCCCACTTGAAGACCCTGAGGAAATACACTGCGCTCTCCTCCAGAATGAACTCTGCACACACTCCTCAGCGACCGGCCGCCAAGAGAAACCCTCTCACACTCCCTCTCCTCTAGAAGCTCCCTCTGTTCAAAAAGAAGAGGGGGAAAAAAACGACAGCCCAACCCCCAAAATCCCAAACCCACCTTCACTGACTTTTTTTTATCCCCTCCTCCCCCCTCTCTCCCCCTCCCTCTTTCTCTAGTCCGAGGAGGCAGGGTTGGATGTGAGAGGCAGCAGCGAGGAGAGAAGCAGCCAGGCGCCCAGAGACCCAGAAAGCGAGAGGGCACCAGAGTCCACCCTGAGCGGCACCGCCAACACCCCGACTACCACCTCTTCCAGCAGCATCACCTCCAACCAGCACCACAACAACAGCGCTAGCCCCACAGCCGTCTCCAGCAGTAGCAGTAGCGGTGGCTCCAGTGGTGCCATAGGTGTTAGCATAGTTAGCCGCAGCGCTAAGGGAGCAGAGGGGAGGTCCTCCATGCAGTTCAGCACCAGACCTCCCAGTGCTGAGCCTGGCTTCATGGGGACATGGCAGCAACAGAGCACTGACCAGAGCAACCTCCTCTTCAGAATGTCCCAGCAGGTGAGTCCCCTCCCCTTCATTCAACCATCTGTTTTTCTGTCTTTTACCTTTCGTGGTGATCCGTCTATTTCTTAGTTGTGATGCGTCCCGTCTGTGTGTTTATTTGAGGTATAAATACCTCCCGGACTTTTTTTTGACACTTGGTGTGTGTTTAGGTGTTGTGGTAGGTGCTGCTGGTGGAGTGTGGGTGTGTGTGTGTGTGTGTGTGTGTGTGTGTGTGTGTGGGAGAGAGAGAGAGAGGGGGGGGGATATGTGAGTGTGTGTGTGTGTGTGTGTGTGTGTGTGTGTGTGTGTGTGGGGGAGAGAGAGAGAGGGGGGGATATGTGAGTGTGTGTGTGTGTGTGTGTGTGTGTGTGTGTGTGTGGAGAGAGAGAGAGGGGGGGATATGTGAGTGTGTGTGTGTGTGTGTGTGTGTGTGTGTGTGTGTGTGTGTGTGTGTGTGGGAGAGAGAGAGAGGGGGGGATATGTGAGTGTGTGTGGGATAATGTTTTGTTTTTGAAAGAGTTAAAATTATGTGGGTTGACATGATTATTCCTCATCTTTGCATTTTTCAGTCTTCATTGTTGTGGTTTATTTGCCTTGCCATTGGGCTATTTTGTTGAATTGTAATCCTGTGCAGTTTGGGTCTGGTGTGTGAGAGAGTGTGTGTGCTTGTGTGTGTATATGCACCTGACATTGTGCACTGCACTCTTCTCCTGAAATAATGATCATATGTCGTAATTGAATTGCATATTAGTTCCTATAAAAGACAACATACATTTTAATGTTTACAAAAAGGGAGGAAATATAAGAAGCCATGAGTTATTTCACCGGATTGTCCCCTGCCTCGTTTGGTTAGGGTTGCGCTCACCCCACTCCTCTTAATTTGTCTGTGCAATATAGTTCAAAAGCAGAAATTGTAGTGTTTGTGTAACCCCGCGCTGATAAAGACTGTGGAAGAGTCGCCCTCTGGGTCGGGCTAATTGACTACATGTGGTCCGCTCAGGAAGCCTCGAACACGGGCTAGAGACAGGCAACCGTGAGTGAATAGCCAGAGCCTGGAAGAGCGATAACAGATACCTATAACTGAGGGAAGTTCACATTTCCTCCGACAACTAGCGTCCGTTATCGTTCCTGTTCACAGTCGTGTGTTTTATGACTTTGGCTTTTTTGAGAAGTATAAAATATCTCGGCGTTCTGGTTTTTAAAGGGAGTGTGGTTGTGGGGGCGTTAGATGGTTTCATTGGTGATGTACACTGCGTTGAGGTAAAGGAGTAGACAGAGAGAGGGGGAGTTGTAAAGGAGGGTAGTTAGTTGGTCATTAATCCTAGTGGAACCTTTGTGTGTCTCCGTACCATGCACACGCTGTTACGCATGCGAAGGCCGCGGCAGGCAGACCTTGAGCAATCGCCAGTCTCTGCCGTGTCGAGTTTGAAAATAAACGGATTAGTGGTTATTTTATGAATCAGTCTTTTCTACTACTTTTATCACCGATGTTGTGCATATGAATATTGCTTTTTTAATTGAGCAATTACTTAAAGCAATTCAAAAGAAATACGCGTTGTTTTGAGTGATTTAAACCCTGTTGCCAATATTTCCATGACTGTGTTCTCTCACCGAAATGTGTGAAATTGTTTGCTCTTATTCAGTGAAATGATTCACACATGATTCCCTTTATTTGACCTTTCTCTAAATGTATGAGGTATGTGTGGAGAATTGTCAGTGGCCGCTCTTTTTTCATGCACATCTGCACATCATATTGGACACGCATGATGCATCCTCTCACTTTCAACACATGTTTTGAGCTATGTGTATTATGAATATAAACTACTGCAAAGCTATTGACATGTCGATTGGAATAACGGAACCATATCGCACGAGGATGCTCCTGGCTCCGTCTCATTCGTCCTCGCGCGGCATCTGCGTGCAGGTGGATGGGCCCCGCGCTGATACACCGAGGAGCATCCAGCATCTGCTGGGACTCACGTTTCGTAATCCCCCTTTTTTACAAATGCGCGCCGTTGTTTCAATATAATCAGCTGTGGGACTCGTTGTTATTTATCCTCCCTCGCACCACTTAGAAGGCATCTTTCCATGTTTAGTAGGCATGACAAAAATCCTCCAAAGAAGCCTCACCTTGACAGACTGCCTTATTGGAATCTAACCGATAATGACTTTGTGTTTGCCGAGCCGCGCGCGCCTTGGGGTATTGGGAGAAATTAGTGTTATGGGGGCTCGTGTTTCAAATCCTCCCTTTAAAGATCAGCTAAGTGACATGAGTCATGGGTGCGTTTTTATCGGTGTTAGTGCAAATGATTTCAAAGCAATCGATTGAGACGCAAAGCAGGAGCAGTATGTGTTGATGTGAGTGAGGGCATGTTGTTTACGGGTGTTGGTTGTGATTTTGCAGCGAAGAATCCAGTCTCAGACCATTCCCTGAATTTATACATTCACTGCAAAGTAGCCTACCTATACAAGTCATTAGGGAACATGCAATAATTACGTGTTCGTGTATGATTACGTTTTATTTTTTCAAATCTTATTTTCAGTTATAGAATAGCATGCATATGTTCAAACACAATTTACAGCAGGTGAGCAATTATATTGCCAAGGAATGTCACCTAAAAAGAAACCAAAACAATTATCTAAATTACCATAGAATGAATTGTAAAAACAATAATTTAACCTGGTTGGATATTTGTTTTTTTTTGTTGATATATTTAATTTATAAAATTTGCAACCTCAACGTCAAACTATGTCAACACCTGCTTCTCATATGACAAGTGTATTTTTACGACGATTAATGTGCTAATTCGATCCAATCCAATCAAAATAGGAAGTGCATTTCAATTAAATGCGTACATTGCCTTTTGCATGAGTACTAATAGAGAGACAAGCAAACAGAGAGAGACATGGTTTTAATTTTGTTTAGATATCATGTCTTTTTCAATCAGGCTACCTTTTAAACGTAAGTATAAGAAACGAAATCGAAAATGCAGAAACCATGAATGGCAAAAAATTGATTGGGAAAGGCCTGGCATGTTTCGCATCGTTTCTCCAGACTTCTAGTAAGAATAATTTCATTTTTGGATTCTCAGTTTTTTTTCCTTGACTGCCATCTTTTCATGGTCGAATACATTCCATGCAAATCCAACCGTTATAATACTTGTAATTGAAGTAAATGATTAAGAATTACAACGAAGATTACGCCTATACCCTATATAAAATAGAATATAGGCCTACCTCCTCTCTATTCGCCTGGCTTTTGGTTTTTATTTTTGTCTGTTGGTGATAAGAGGATTTATAAACATAACCTTATATTAAATTATCTACAAAAGCAGATGCACGAGTTAAATCAATAAAATAGACTCAACAAATGGTCAAATAATTGCATCTGCTTTCTTTATATTTAAGAATGTGCGGATCATTTTATGTATAATCTGCAGGGAAATTATTATCATATTTCGTTATGTAAACTCCCCATAAATGATGTTAAACTATCTTTTTAAGCCTTCCAAAGCATTACGGTGTAATAATATTTTGACGTCGTAATTGAGTACTTTGTTTTGGGTACATGCATGGATATTAATATCGACCTTTGCAAGTTAAACAGTCCGCAGTTAAGTGATATCACTGCGCCTCTAATTGGTCCATCACTAGTAGGCTAATTCCCCCTCAATAAACCAACATTAAGCCATGTCATTTTATTTTCCCTTGCGCTTCAAAAGCAGAGGGGTGTGGAACAACTCATGGATTACTTAGGGCTCGTAAAATGTTGCCGCGGCGCACCTCTTCTGTGAGGGTCTAATGCCAGTCAGGCGAAGGAAGATATCGAGGAAATCTTGAAGAAATAGGGCCGGTAGCATTTACAGCGCCAGGGTATGTTTTCAATCTAAATCTCTGCTCTTAATTAGCTCGCCCTTCTAAATTCTTCCCTTCTCATCTGCAAGGCGGGTGCTGTAACGCGGCTTCCTCTAAAGTGCGACAGGTCGACTATGGGCCGAGACCTTACAGACGAGGTACAGTCGCTTCTATAGCTTGACATGTTTCTCTTATCTTCTCGGTATTGTTACAGCATCTGAGATGCTGGCATGCAGCGGTATTTGATCCCAATACAAGCAATAGGTGGATTAATACATCAGAAATGTTAGTGGAAAATATAAACTATAGTAATTATGTAGGTTATTATTATACCTAATATATGTTAATAATGGGCCAAGAATGAACACAATGGTATAATTATAATAACAATAATACTGTATTATTGTATTTTTTTGTTTTGTTATTAAACTAGTTCAGCAATTTTCTAAATATGCCATTATACTTTATTACTGTTATTATTGTTGAGTGTTATTTAATGTTTGAAATGCCAGGTGCATGTCCTATAGCAGAGGATTCTATCAGAACTCATGTCCTATAGCAGAGGATTCTATCAGAACTCATGTCCTATAGCAGAGGATTCTATCAGAACTCATGTCCTATAGCAGAGGATTCTATCAGAACTCATGTCCTATAGCAGAGGATTCTATCAGAACTCATGGCCTATAGCAGAGGATTCTATCAGAACTCATGTCCTATAGCAGAGGATTCTATCAGAACTCATGGCCTATAGCAGAGGATTCTATCAGAACTCATGGCCTATAGCAGAGGATTCTATCAGAACTCATGGCCTATAGCAGAGGATTCTATCAGAACTCATGGCCTATAGCAGAGGATTCTATCAGAACTCATGGCCTATAGCAGAGGATTGTATCAGAACTCATGTCCTATAGCAGAGGATTCTAGCAGAACTCATGGCCTATAGCAGAGGATTCTATCAGAACTCATGGCCTATAGCAGAGGATTCTATCAGAACTCATGTCCTATAGCAGAGGATTCTATCAGAACTCATGTCCTATAGCAGAGGATTGTATCAGAACTCATGTCCTATAGCAGAGGATTCTATCAGAACTCATGGCCTATAGCAGAGGATTCTATCAGAACTCATGGCCTATAGCAGAGGATTGTATCAGAACTCATGGCCTATAGCAGAGGATTGTATCAGAACTCATGGCCTATAGCAGAGGATTCTATCAGAACTCATGTCCTATAGCAGAGGATTGTATCAGAACTCATGTCCTATAGCAGAGGATTCTATCAGAACTCATGGCCTATAGCAGAGGATTCTATCAGAACTCATGGCCTATAGCAGAGGATTGTATCAGAACTCATGGCCTATAGCAGAGGATTGTATCAGAACTCATGGCCTATAGCAGAGGATTCTATCAGAACTCATGGCCTATAGCAGAGGATTCTATCAGAACTCATGGCCTATAGCAGAGGATTCTATCAGAACTCATGGCCTATAGCAGAGGATTCTATCAGAACTCATGGCCTATAGCAGAGGATTCTATCAGAACTCATGGCCTATAGCAGAGGATTCTATCAGAACTCATGGCCTATAGCAGAGGATTCTATCAGAACTCATGGCCTATAGCAGAGGATTCTAGCAGAACTGATGGCCTATAGCAGAGGATTCTAGCAGAACTCATGGCCTATAGCAGAGGATTCTAACATAACTCATGTCCTATAGCAGAGGATTCTATCAGAACTCATGTTCTATAGTAGAGGATTCTAGCAGAACTCATGGTCTATAGCAGAGGATTCTATCAGAACTCATGTCCTATAGCAGAGGATTCTATCAGAACTCATGTCTATAGCAGAGGATTCTATCAGAACTCATGTCCTATAGCAGAGGATTCTATCAGAACTCTGTAATAGTTCTATTGTATTTATTTCCTCTAACCACTTTGTGAATAATTCTCAGTTCTAAGATTTTAAACATCTTTAAATTCATGCGTTATCATTTTCTCTGAACTATGACTACTATAGGCCTATATCAATAGATTTTTCATGTTGGTGACATTTTAACATTGTAATGGATTTCCTCTGCATGTCCTGCACTCAAGCAGAATGAACTACACATATTTAAATTAAGAAAATATACACGATGCAAAAGCAGATCAGACATTGCAATAATGTCACATATATTTCAAACATGAGTTGCAAGAAGGGTGTATGTTCAGAAGATGTGGACTGTGTACAGAGGACTGTGTATAGAGTACGGGGGTTGACACTGCAGTCAGGAGATACAGCAGGGCAGGCATCATCAGCATGGAGCTGTCTGTCTGTCTGTCTGGTTCATGTCAATACATTGACGGCTTAGATGGACTGCTTTACAGCGAGGTCATTACCGAACTATCGATTACATCTGCTGTATTCTCTTCAACCAATACCTCTCCATTTCTGTACCACACAATCTCTCCTTATTGCTGTCATTTTGGTTATACACATATCTGCCTGTATAATCTGTATATCTATCATTTTCAAGGGGTCCTATATTTTCTAATGTAACATAAATATTTATATAACTTCTGTACATGTGCAACCGTTTTGTTATTTCATGTAGTTTTACCCCATCAACTGAAATCTGCATTTGTGGAGTGTAGGCTATTACACCTGCCCTGCTATAGGCTGTATGTATCTGAATGTAAACCCTGCTATAGGCTGTATGTATCTGAATGTAAACCCTGCTATAGGCTGTATGTATCTGAATGTAAACCCTGCTATAGGCTGTATGTATCTGAATGTAAACCCTGCTATAGGCTGTATGTATCTGAATGTAAACCCTGCTATAGGCTGTATGTATGTATCTGAATGTAAACCCTGCTATAGGCTGTATGTATCTGAATGTAAACCCTGCTATAGGCTGTATGTATCTGAATGTAAACCCTGCTATAGGCTGTATGTATCTGAATGTAAACCCTGCTATAGGCTGTATGTATCTGAATGTAAACACTGCTATAGGCTGTATGTATCTGAATGTAAACCCTGCTATAGGCTGTATGTATCTGAATGTAAACCCTGCTATAGGCTGTATGTATCTGAATGTAAACCCTGCTATAGGCTGTATGTATCTGAATGTAAACACTGCTATAGGCTGTATGTATCTGAATGTAAACCCTGCTATAGGCTGTATGTATCTGAATGTAAACCCTGCTATAGTAATATCTCTCCCTATAGGCAGACATCATATTAGATGAATAGCAGCACATCTCCTAGTTAGTTTTGTCTGAGTCAATAATGGACTTAATGTCATCCTCTTCAGTGTAGATCAGAGGGGCCTTAATTCACCTATTAACATAGTATTTCTGAGGGAGGGGTGTTTTTCCCCCCGTTCAGTTCATCGCTGTGCTGTTGCATGCAAGAATATGTTAGTGTGTGTTTGCGTTGTTTTTTTTAAATGAGAGCGAGAGAGAAAGTGGGCTGATTTTCTAGGAGAGTGTCGTGCTTTGTTTTCCCCTCAGAGGATATATTGCCTGTGTGCTGTGTTTAACGGGCTGTTTTCCTTCCTCTGCCGAGGCCTGTTGCATGTGTGTGTTTCTGCCTGCGTGTCTGATACTATCATATTTTCAGTGTCTTTTATTCCTGAGGGTTGTGTGACTACACCCTACTCTGCATCTCTGATGGGCTGCATGACCACAGATACCATCATGTGTATGAGGTGTTTTCCCTTCTTATCTTTTGCATATGTTCAAGTACCTGTAGAACCAGTGAGTATGTCAGGGAAAGAGTGGCGTTTTTCTCTCTCTGTACAGGGCTGGCTCTGTCTCTGGCTCCATGAGTGTGCGGGTGCGAGCTGATGTGTGTGCGGGTCTTGGCTGGCCTTGGCTGGAGGAGACGAGAGGAGAAAGAGGATATGTGGAGGAAGCGCCATGCCACTTCTCTCTTTCTATGTATCCCTCTCACTCGCTACCGCTCTCTCTCACTACCTCTCACTACCTCTCTCTCTCTCTCTCTCTCTCTCTCTCTCTCTCTCTCTCTCTCAGCACTAATACCAGCCCATAAGCCCTGGGGTCCTCCCTCCCTCCCTCCCTCCCTCCCTCCCTCCCCCCCCTTAGTACACTAGATGAGTAAGGTAGTCCTATCACTGGGGAAGTGGCCATAGAGGAAGGGGACACTGCGTCATTGGCCCAAAGGAGGGGGACCGCTTTGGGTGTAACACAGGAAGTCCCAGTTATAGGGTCACTGTTTTCAAAGGGACAGAGGAAATGGCCCAGTCCAAGGTAATGCCTACCCAGTCACAATGAGTGAGTGAGTGTATCCTAACTGAGCGGTGGAAGTGGTGCTGAGTGGCTGGGTGTTACTGTGTGGTCTGTCCTTATCAGGTTTGGATGGACTGTAGCTCTGTAGTGTTTTCATTGGCGCCGTCCTCTCTGGGCTGGAGACCGGAGAGAGGGATCTTACCTACAGCAAATGAAGCCTGGAGGCTACTTTCTTTTTGACCTCTTCCTCGTTTCTCCTCTGTCCCCGAGCCCTGGTCCTTCCGTAACCCTGTTTCTCCTCACTCTGCCCTCCAGCCGGGCCCCAAGCCTGGGGGTCCCTGCTGGCCTTCTCTTTCTGGCTGTCACCCCCTAGAGGGGTTCAACCACTGTTAATTACACTGTGGGATCTGGGTAATTAGGGTCTGGGATGGGGGGGGCTAGTAGACTCTGCTCTAAGGTAGCGGTCTCTCTCTCTCTCTCTCTCGCTTTCTTTTTCTTTTTTCTCTCTCCATTGGTGTTGTTAGATTGGCTTGTTGGGAGTGTCAGTGAGAGTGTGCATAGTGGAAAAGTGGAGAAGGTGTAGGGGTGTGTTTAACTACGTCAGTAGTTGGTCCTGTTATTTCTGGACGAGAGCAGAGACGTGGTAGACTCTGAGGTGAGAGGAGGAGAGGAGAGCAAAGGTGTGTGTGTGTGTGTGTGTGTGTGTGTGTGTGTGTGTGTGTGTGTGTGTGTGTGTGTGTGTGTGTGTGTGTGTGTGTGTGTGTGTGTGTGTGTGTGTGTGTGTGTGTGTGTGTGTGTGTGTGTGTGTGTGTGTGTGTGTGTGTGTGTGTGTGTGTGTGGTGGATGTGGACCACTTGTATGTTTACCGTGTGTGTGTCTGCGTGCCCAAGTTTGTGGTTTAGATGGCATGTAGAGTTTAGGAGAGGGAAGCCGCACAAGGTGCCATTCATTCTACGGCCACCACGTATTTATCTAAGCGTCAGGCATGAAGATATGACGTCCAAACCTATTTTTGCTTTGAACTTTTTTCAACTCGCACGTTAAAAATAATTCACGCTGTGGACATTTAATTTAGGGCCCCCTTTTTCCTTTTAATCAGAATATGAATTAATTTGGTTATTTAATTTGCTGCGGTTATGCCATTTAATAAACATTTGTCAGTGTAGTTTGTAGTAGTTTCTGTTTCAACTGTATATTTTAATATTCATGATTTAAATTCCCTCAATCTCCCTATTTTTGTGAGGCAGACATGGAATATTAAAATGCTCTGGAGATCCTTCAATGTTCTCGTTGTTTTGTCGACTAACACACACAGTGTGTTTCAATCTCTAAGATATTCTGTTTTGTCACATCGTCAATTTCTAGTGAATTATTTTCCTACTATCTGGAGACATTCTTCATATTTTAAAACGTCCGCCTCTTGTTTGATGAAAATGCATGAATCAAACTCAGATATTTTTATTGTATTACCAGTTTATAACCGTAGAGATCAATCATTTGTACGATAGTTTGTACTTCCAATGATCTGATGAAAATAGCCTAACTAACTAAGTCTTCCCTGAGTCCGAGGGGTTATAGAATGGACATTGAAAACATCACCCAGAGTTTTCCAGCCAAGTCACAGCATATGATCTCATTTGGATTTGATCCTCAGCCTTGCATAAGACGCAGAGCTGTGACACGAAGCCTCACACTGAAACAATGTGGGCGTCATCTGTCTGCAGCTCTGTAGCCCTGTAACACCGGTGTTGTGTACAACCCCGTTCACCCTGTCGTCTCCTGTCTCCCACTGCAGCTACTGATCAATATGGGACGTGAGGATCACTCACGGGGTCAGGATCACTCACGGGGTCAGGGTGATCTGTCTCCTGCGTGATATCTCTGGTGTTTGGATGAAGGGATAGATGGATGGATCGACGACTGGAGTGGGTTGGAGAGAGACAGAGTGTCTTCTAATAGTGTTTTCTTTGTGAACGTACTGTGTTGGGGTCGTTGCTACGACAGCAGTGTATGCGTACGGAGTCTGTGTGTGAGTGTGTGTGAGTGTGTGTGTGTGTGTGTTCAGGAACGACAGCAATGCAGGGCCATCTGCTTGTGTCTTATCAGGGAGATGAGTCCTCCACCAGCCTTTTCCCATGGACCCCCTCCTACTTCTTACAGGCCCTGAGAGAGAGAGAGAGAGAGAGAGTGTGTGTGTGTGTGTGTGTGTGTACCACACCCAGACCTCTCACACACTCCTCACACCCCACTGTGTTGCACACTCTGAAACAGAGCTGTCGTCTACCCCACCGGTTAAAACCATTATAAATACCAAATACAGGATATTCAGAAACTGGCTAGCAGCTTGTTTGTTTTCACCTTATGTTGTACACAATCTCTAGTGTCCAGTTCAACATTAAATTGTGTCTTTCCTGGTTTTGGTAAAAAAACGTTCACATGTTTTGCTTATTATAATCTCCGGAGAGAAAGATAGAATGATCAAGCTGGATTCTATTCTGTTATATCCCTGAAGGTGCTAGTGGATTTATGAGTTGTTTATAGGCCATTGTGTGTTTGTCTGTCAAATGGTTTATTTAGTCTTGGTGTGTTGTAAACAACGATAATGTTAGCTGCCAGTGTGTTGCTAGCTAATCCCTGTGTATTGATGTGTGTGTGGCCTATGGCCCTGTCAGTGCTGGGCTTACAGCAACAACTACCACACAGCAGGAAACCATATGGTAACAAGGTTATTCAACTCTTTTTACAGTCTTATAGCAGTGTAATAATATGATTAAGACATGCTTTTTATACACAACACTGAGGCGATGGGCATCGTCTAATAATTTGGAAATAACGATTATTCATTAGTTTATCTGAAAAGTTTTATCTTGACGTTGCATGTTCCTTCTGAAAAAAGACAATTCTTCTCTTCTATATCCACCATGTAATGATGATGGTGAATATTGTAGATGTGTGTAGTAGAGGTTGTACTGTAGCTACAGAGGCCATATGTAGTCCCTATGGTCTGTGAAGAACAGAGACATCTAACTGGCAGGGAGTTGGATTCAGTCTAGAGCTCTGAACCATGGAAATACACTATATTACAAATAGAAATATATTAACTAGATAAAGGACAGTTGGATTTTATGCAGAGCTACAGTTTGATACAGTATGTTTGGGTAAAACAGAGTTGGGCTGATGAGATTCAGATTGTATAAAAATGCTTTTTTGACAAATCTCTATTTCTATTTTTCAAGCATGGCCCATAATCACCCCAATCTCGGATGGCGCTGCCTGTTCAAATACATGAAAAGGTGTGGGTATTTCTCTCTCTTCTCCTTTTCAGAGTGAGGGTCTTTATTTTTCTTTGGCCTGCCTTAGTTTCCTGCGGCGGGGGGAAGTCGTCGGTCGGTGCGGAGCGAAGGGGAACGAGGGGAAGTGGCTGTTTGAATAGAGTGTTGCTCAGGATGTCACCACCCCACAGCCTGCCTAATGAGGGGACATTAGCACCGTGGCCTGGCCCCCGACACACACACACACACGCACGCACACACACAGGCACACAGGCACGTGCGTACACACACACACACACACGCACGCACGCACGCACGCACACACACACACACAGGCACACAGGCACGTGCGTACACACACACACACACACACACACACACACACACACACACACACACACACACACACACACACACACACACACACACACACACACACACACACACACACATTCTGCTCAGGGGCTGACAAGGCCGGAATGAAGCAGCTGTTGCCAGGCCTGCGGGACTGAGGGGTCCAAGGGGCAGAGGGAGCAGAAGATGTTCAAGACCTGGGAGGCAACCAATGTAGCCACTGTGACCTGGGTAGTGCCACTGACACACAGCGCCACCATAAGTCAGCACACAATTAGCAGGAACACACACTCACACACTTGTGGAGTGCAACATGGACACACACAAAGTACACACACTCAGACATGCATAATATTATTTTCCTTCCCCAAAGGTTTATTCAGAGATATTTGGCACTTCCATCTGTAGACATGACTTGGTATTGTCCCTGAGCGAGGAGGAATGTGACACACCGTTGACCCACACTAAGAGACATGAACTTGTGCATACATACTTTCACAGGGGGCCCATCCTGTTATTCCTCCTGACTTGTTTTTTTTTTTTTGCGTTGGAACTGTGCCAGTGCCACAGGCAGGTTGATGGCCTACTATTTTTACCAGCAGCCAGGTCTAAGGACCCCTCCTCTATACCAACAGCCAATTTGTCCTTTCAACGCAGACGACAAAGGAAAAAACACTCACGCTTACCTCTCAAGGAACACAACCCTTTCATTTTTCAGTTAGCGCAACGGCTAATTCGGTCCCTGTTATTTCACATAATGCAGAGGAAGAATTGCTACTATTATTATTGCCGGTGGACCGTTATTATCTCTGGCTATTTAAGGAGGTAGATAATGATGGTAATTTGACTTGTTCTGCAGCGCTCGGAGGTCGACTGACTTCCCCCCCTGATAATGCGACACTCACTGTGTGTGTGTGTGTGTGTGTGTGTGTGTGTGTGTGTGTGTGTGTGTGAGCTCCTGTTAATGTGTCATAGCACTTGGGATGTGCTAGAACATTGTTGCTCTAATCAAAACCAAGCCTCTACGGCTCCCTGTTTGGACCAAACATGTCATTACCAAAGTATTGTACAGGGGGAAAAACGACAGGGCAATTTGTTCTTTTGAATAATGATTGTGCTCTGTGTCTACTTTGACAAGACATACTGTAGCCTAGGTGATGTGGGTCCGACTACAGCTGAGGTCTGGACGACCAGACAACTTCCTCTCCTTCTTTCCTTCCCGTCTTTCTTCCTAAGCCTTCCCCCTCTCTTCTTCCTCGTTTGTTCCCCTCCTCCATCTTTCTGTGTGTGTCTATCCATCTCTCCCCCTCTGCTGCTGGAATCTGCTGTGTGACGGTTGGAGACGTGGGGAGGATTGTGGGGAGGATTGTAGGGAGGGTCTGGAGAGAGGAGAGGAGTGGTACTGGTGAGGTTGGGCTCATGGCCAACAGCATTTTAGACTAAAGCCATCGCTCTCTTTCACACACACACACACACACACACACACACACACACACACACACACACACACACACACACACACACGCTTGCACACAAACACACGCACACAGCACGTACACACACACAGAATGCCTTAATTTGTGTTAATACTTAAAGAAAAGCATCACCTCGCCCATCGGCAGTCATAGTTCTCACACAACGGTGTCAAAATTTTTATCCAGAAAGAAATCAGGAAGTCCCACCTTGAAAGATGGTTAAACAGGCTAACTAGCGTCTTCCATTAGGGACGTGTTGGGGCATCATGTGCTTGTTTACCCCCTCTTCCTGTGTCTAAAGATGTTTATGCTGTTAGATTAATAGCATTTAATGGCCACTGTTAAACACAGCTGTTTCACCATCTTAGAACATGTGTTTTTAAGGTGAGCGTCACCACTGGGTGGTGTGTGTGTGTGTGTGTGCGTGTGCATGTGCGCTCGTTGCAGATAGTTTGTGGGCTGGTGTGGGAGAGGCTGTTCGTGCTGTCCCTGAGTGGAACCATACCTACACACACACACACACACACACACACACACACACACACACACACACACACACACACACACACACACACACACACAGGGAGGGTATGTTTGACATTTTCTTAGCTAAGAAGAAAGTTGCATGAGAGACCTGCACCGACACTGAACTCCACTTTAAAGCTGCTCCTTCATGGAACCTGTTCCTACAGCATCATCAGTTATGGAGCACCATCACACTCTGCCTTTCTCAATCCATAATGCCAATCAAGTCACAAATGATCTTGTTTGCTCCGTGTGATGGACTTCAAATGAACTAGCTGGCGTATCCCAGGCAACTAGGCAGAGGTGAGAGGTCGCGGCCCTGAGTGTGTGACCTCTTGGCCCCTCGTAACCCCCCCCCCCCCCCCAACCCGGCTGTTTCACACCACTCAGCTAAAGAGGCTGTTTCCCATCTTACACAAAGGGACAAAGTGAAAAGTCTGGTAACAAGCGAAAACGGAGCTGTGTGTGTGCTGGAGTGATGTTGTGTGTGTGTGTGTGCCCGCATCAGGCACTCTGGAGCCGTGTGTGTGTGTTTCCTGTGTGTGCGTCCTTAGTTTGTAATGGATACTCACACTCACATTTTCTCTGTTGATGTTTTCATTTAAATGGCGTGGCCCACCTTTCCTATTGTCGGGAAACACACAGTGGTAAGTGCTTTGTTGGAACCCTGTCCGTATACATGACGTGTGGAACTCCAAAAAACATTGAATATTTCATGACACATAATCCATTAGACATGTTTCCCCTCTGAACATTATAAATATAAAGCTTTTTGTTTATCATGAAGATGCCTTCACACTGCAGCTTGTTGATCTTGCTTTGTACAGGGGAGGAGCTTTGACACCAATAGATTTATCAATAAGATTTATGGCCATTTTCCCATCTATCCGCTAACCTCGTAAATTTACAGCTTTAACCTCGTGTCACCCCGGGTCGTAGGTCACATCCGGCGAGTCTTTGCGCCTCATCGATCTTCCGCCCCATCTCCATCGCCCCCAAATATGACACGATCAGAAAATAATCCGATAATGTGGTAGCGATTTGAGAGATTTCGAGTCGTTGGTGGCACAGATGATTACAGCACGTTGAAAATGACACTACACTTCCCGTATGATTCAGAGAGAGGAGGGGATATAACCCTATCAGATGCTGAGATCAATTGATAATAGGTATGAAATCACAGAGGTGATTAGAAATGGTCGGCCATGTTGTTAAAAGCTGTCAGATCTGTTAAGAGGAGGCTAACACCTCTCAGCTTGCAAGGGAGTAATAGCATCAGCCGTAACTCCATCCGCCGGCAAGTGTGTGTGTGTGTGTGTGTGTGTGTGTGTGTGTGTGTGTGTGTGTGTGTGTGTGTGTGTGTGTGTGTGTGTGTGTGTGTGTGTTGTGCGTGCTGTGCGTGCTGTGTGTGTGTGCGTGCGTGCGTCGTGTAAAGCAGTGTGAGCACGCATCAAGGAAAGAGCCCCGAGGTAGCTCCTGGCATTTTATTGCAGCCACCAGACGCCTGTCACTGGTGGAAGAAAAAGAACGGGGGATGAGGAGGAGGAGAGGAGAGGGGGAGGAGATGGGAGGAGGAGGGCGGGGGCCACCACTGCTTCAAATCATGTCACGTAGCGCTAATTCATACGCCCTCATTAGAGCAAGGGAAGGGACCAGAGGGCCGGGTGTATACACTCACACACACACACACACTCACACACACACACACACACACACACACTCACACACACACACACACACACTCACACACACACTCACACACACACACACTCACACTCACACACTCACACTCACACACACACACACACACACACACACACACACACACACACACACACACACACACAGGCATGCCCACAGCAGACGACACTCCCGCTCCAGCGCGGCAGCGGTACAGCAGGGCCAGTTTGGGGAATAGAAAATTGCTTTCTCAGGAAGGCCCCGGCCAATTAAAGGCCTGCCCGTATTGAATGTCAAGTGTTAATTTAGGCTCCACTCCTCCTCTCCATCCCTCCCTCCCCCCAATCCCCTCCAGTTTCCCATCAGTGAAGGCACTGAGGGAGGGGAGGGGAAGGGTTTCTGAGATGAGCAAATACATGTCAAGTCAAAGTTGATTGCCTGAAGGCCCCGGCGTATTATGTGTCACAGACAAGTGGCAAATGTGCCCCCCTCCCGTTCCCCTCTCACCCCTGGGGACCAGGAGAGAGGGATGGAGCGGGGGACGGAGGGAGGAAAGGATTAACTGTACTGCAGTGATAAGAATGGGAGGTTTACATTGGGGAGGAGAGGGGAGGAAGTAGAGGACAGAGAGAGAAGAGAGGACACAGAGAGAAGAGAGGACAGGGGAGAGGACAGGAGAGAGGACAGAAGAGAGGAGAGAGAGGACAGAAGAGAGAGGACAGAAGCTTGTTGGTGTTGCTAAATGGGACAGTTGGTTGGCACATTCTCATAGGACAGGTTGAATTTAGTCCTCTTCCTCTGCGTGTTCTGAAGGAGCTTGTATTGAGAACAATTCATTCAGTCAGAAACTAAAACAATTATTGACACTTGAAAATATTGCAAATATTAAGTTTGTCATTGATAAAGAAATTATCCCAGTAAGCTAAAGATTTATTGTTGACAAATCTGTCTTGAAATAGTTTTATTAATCATCCTTTTCAACATGTACAGTACCAGTCAAAGTTTGGACACCCCTCTCATTCCAGGGTTTTTCTTTACTATTTTCTACATTGCATGAAATAAAATATGTGGAATCATGTAGTAAGCAAAAAAGTGTTAAACAAATCTAAATATATGTTATATTTTAGATTCTTCAAAGTAGCCACCCTTTGCCTTGATGGCTTTGCACACTCTTGGCACAGCATATTGTATGACATTCCATTAGATACAGTTTTGTGTTCAACCAGGCCTTATAGACATGAGCTGAAATGGAAGGAGAGTTGTGTGTTCAACCAGGCCTTATAGACATGAGCTGAAATGGAAGGAGAGTTGTGTGTTCAATCAGGCCTTATAGACATGAGCTGAAATGGAAGGAGAGTTGTGTGTGAGGCCAGGCCTTATAGACATGAGCTGAAATGGAAGGAGAGTTGTGTGTGAGGCCAGGCCTTATAGACATGGGCTGACATGGAAGGAGAGTTGTGTGTGAGGCCAGTCAACTGATGGTAAATGTCCACCTCCTTACCTACCTGATCTAATAGACGGACACTTAGTCTTCATGGTTACATTATCTGTCTTAGGAACTGGAGGCTGCACTCTTTACATTTGCAATTGGCACTGTTTGTCTCTCTATCTCCCCCTCCTCTCATTCCTTCATTCACTCACTCACTCACTCACTCACTCACTCACTCACTCACTCACTCACTCACTCACTCACTCACTCACTCACTCACTCACTCACTCACTCACTCACTCACTCACTCACTCACTCACTCACTCACTCACTCACTCACTAAGCTGGCCTATAGACATGAGTTCATTCAGCAGAATGCATATTAACCTCTTCAGTCGACCCTCTACTTTTTTGAACATTCTGTTAAAAATCGCGCAACATTTCAGCGCCCTGCTACTCATGCCAGGAATATAGTATATGCATTTGCTTAGTCTGTGTGGATAGAAAACACTCAGACGTTTAAAAAACTGGTTAAATCACTGCTGTGGCTTTACCAGAACGGCATTTACATCGAAAAGCACAGGAAAAACTGATCACTGAAAATGGGGAAAATATATCCATGCGCTACTTGAACCCATTGATAAACGTGAACCACAATTAATTGACTGAAGTTGCAGTACCTACAGCTTCCACAGGGTGTCTAGAGTCTTGTCATTTCCCTTCGAGTTTTTTCTTGGTCAAACACATACAGGACACCGTATCTAATCCGGTCTAGGACCGGATATTTTCGTTGAGTTTCTAGCCGGACATTTTTCCAGACGGACAGCTAATGATCTTTACATCGCCTCCTGATGAATTTTATCGCTTATTAACGTTTACTAATACCTAAAGTTGCATTACAAACGTATTTCAAGTGTTTTGTGAAAGTTTATCGTCGACTTTTTGAATTTTAAAAAATGACGTTACGTTTTGAAACGATGTTTTTTTCGTTTATCACACAGTCTACATATAACGATATCTAGGCTTTATATGGACCGATTTAATCGAAATAAAGACCCAAATAGTGTTTATGGGACATCTAGGAGTGCCAACAAAGAAGATGGTGAAAGGTAATGAATGTTTTCTATTTTATTGTGCGGTTTGTGTAACGCCGAAATGCTAATTATTTTGTTTACGTCCCCTGTGGGTCTTTTGGGGTGTTGCATGCTATCAGATAATAGCTTCTCATGCTTTCGCCGAAAAGCATTTTAAAAATCTGACTTGTTGCCTGGATTCACAACGAGTGTAGCTTTAATTCGATACCCTGCATGTGTATTTTAATGAACTTTTGAGTTTTAACTAATACTATTAGCATTTAGCGTAGCGCATTTGCATTTCCAGAGCTCTAGTTGGGACGCAAGCGTCCCGAGTAGAAGCAACAGGTTAACCTCACTAGGGTATGTGGGACGGTAGCGTCCCACCTCGTCAACAGCCAGTGAAACTGCAGGGCGCCAAATTCAAAACAACAGAAATCCCATAATTAAAATTCCTCAGACATACAAGTATTTTACACCATTTTAAAGATAAACTTGTTGGAAATCCAGCCACAGTGTCCGATTTAAAAAAGGTTTTACAACGAAAGCAAACCAAACAATTATGTTAGGTCAGAGCCAAGTCACAGAAAAACACAGCCATTTTTCCAGCCAAAGAGAGGAGTCCCAAAAAGCAGAAATATAGTTAAAATTAATCACTAACCTTTGATGATCTTCATCAGATGACACTCATAGGACTTCATGTTACACTATATATGTATGTTTTGTTTGGTAAAGTTCATATTTATATCCAAAAATCTGAGTTTACATTGGCGCGTTATGTTCAGTAGTTCCAAAACATCCAGTGAATTTACAGAGAGACACATCAATTTACAGAAATACTCATAATAAACTTTGCTGAAAGATACAACTGTTATGCATGGAATTTTAGATCCAGTTCTCCTTAATGGAACCGCTGTGTCAGATTTCAAAAAAACTTTATGGAAAAAGTACACCATGCAATAATCTGAGTACAGCACTCAGAGCCCAAACAACCCAAACAGACATCCTCCATGTTGTGTAGTCAACAGAAGTCAGAAATAGCATTATAAATATTCACTTACCTTTGATGATCGTCATCAGAATGCACTCCCAGGAATCCCAGTTCCACAATAAATGTTTGTTTTATTCGATAATGTCCATCATTTATATCCAAATACCTCCTTTATGTTAGCGCGTTTAGCCCAGTAATCAAAATTCATGAGGCGCGATCACTAGGTGCAGACGAAAAGTCAAAAGGTTCCGTTACAGTCCGTAGAAACATGCCAAACAATGTATAGAATCAATCTTTAGGATGTTTTTAACATAAATCTTCAATAATGTTCCAACCGGAGAATTCCTTTGTCTTCAGAAATGCAATGGAATGCAAGCTAACTATCATGTGAACGCACATGGTCAGCTCGTGGCTCTCTGGCAGACCTCTGACTCAATCCCCTCTCATTCGCCCCCACTTCACAGTAGAAGCATCAAACACGGTTCTAAAGACTGTTGACATCTAGTGGAAGCCTTAGGAAGTGCAATATGACCCCATAGACACTGTGTATTCAATAGGCAAAGAGTTGAAAAACTACAAACCTCAGATTTCCCACTTCCTGGTTGGATATTTTCTCAGGTTTTTGCCTGCCATATGCGTTCTGTTATACTCATTCAGGTTTAGAAACTTCAGAGTGTTTTCTATCCAAATCTACTAATCATATGCATATTCTAGCTTTTATGGCTGAGTAGCAGGCAGATTAATTTGGGCACTCTTTTCATCCAAAATTCCCAATGCTGCCCCCTACCCTAGAGAAGTTAATACATTGTTGACAATTCTCTGTCTTGGAGTTGTCTTAGCCAACCCTCTGCTACATGCGTTAGTCAAATCCCCCATCACTCCTATATTCCTGTGTGTGTGTGTGTGTGTGTGTGTGTGATGATGGCAATGTTGTGAAATTGAATGGAGAGAGTGAGTATGGATCATTCTCCCGTGTGTTTTTAGTGCCTGCTGCTACTGACAGAGAGAGACGCACGCACACACACACACACACGCACACGCACGCGCACGCACACGCACACGCACACGCACACACACACACACACACACACACACACACACACACACACACACACACACGTGTTGACTCAAACATGCACAAACAGATCTGCAGAAAGACACACACAGGTGCCATTGATACGAGGGTTCAGGTACTTTGTCAGAACATATTTAGACAGAACAACTGAAATACTTTCTGGTAATTCATTGGCCATTGTAAGACAACAGAGGGGGGTAACATTTAGATTGAGTTTTGACCCCCCCCACACACACACTCCTCTCTCAACGCTCCTTTCTCCTGCCTGACATGCAGAGGCGTGAGGCCCTCAGCTTTGCCCCTCAGATCTCTCCAGAGGCTCACTGGGAACAATAGAAGCATGACAGACAGGTTTTCACAGCCCGCTGGCAAACAGGCACAAGGCTTTACCATGGTCCGGCGTTCTGGTCAGGGCCTCTCAGTGGCCCCCAGGCAGGGCTTTTGTCCCCTCTACAAAGGTCACCACACACAACACTCACAAATGAACAAATGAGCCACACAATAGAGGACGGTGGTGGAGTGAAAACACATGACCACTAACCCTGCTAGGCGGTGGACTGAGGACTTTTTAGGGGATGTTGTGGTGGTGGCAGTAAAGGGATAACTTGGTGTTAGTGGTGGGATTCAGTGGCCCTATGCTACACTATGTACTGTTATTACAGCCTTGGACAAACTGAAGTGGATACTGTACATCTATGCAGAGTTCTAGTGAAGAGGAACTAATCCAGTACTTGGTCATTTATAGGCCCATCCACCCCCACCTCCACCCAGCCCCAGGAGAGAGGCAGGTAGATGAACCCCACGACGGGAGCCCTATCTGTGGGTAGATATAGTGATGACTGCAGGGCGCTGGGGCTCCACTACTTAGTGCCCTGTCAGGCCCTGACGGATCACCCCGACCTGGGGATCTATGGAGAGGGGATCGGAGGGAGGGATGGAGGGAGCACTGAGTGGACAGGGCTGTAGGGAGAAGAGAGAAAGGGCACTGGTCTTACTGGTTATATCTCCTTCTAGACTGGCCTCCCCCTCTTTCTTTTCTCTCTCTTTCTCTCGCTCTCTCTGTTTCTTTCTCGCCCTCTGTTTTCTGTGGATGATGAATGTAGGAAGTCAGACATCTGACACAGATGGATTATGTCTGTGTACGGAGAGATAGAGATGAACACATTACTGTCCCTTAATGTGAATAACCCCCCCCCCCACACACACACACACGCTGATGCGTCTAGCCAGTTCAGAGTAGGGATTGTACTCCTCAAGTGGCATTGATTTGTTAAAGTGCTGAATTAGCAAGAGCTGCCCAGCTGCCGTCTCCTCCTCTCTCTCTCTGTATGGTGCTGCGGTCGGCCCATTTTCTCTCTAACAACTCTTCTGCCTCTCTCTCTCTCACACAAACGCATACACACACACACACACACACATCCTGACAACACACAGACATGCCTCAGCTGCGACCAACCCGCCCTTCACATCGCCATAATGTAAGTCACACACACCAAACCTACCACAAACTTGACACAACACACCAAACCTACCACAAACTTGACACAACACACCAAACTTGACACAACACACCAAACCTACCACAAACTTGACACAACACACCAAACCTACCACAAACCTGACACAACACACTAAACCTCATACAAACCTGACACAACACACCAAACCTCCCACAAACCTGACACAACACACTAAACCTCATACAAACCTGACACAACACACCAAACCTCCCACAAACCTGACACAACACACTAAACCTCATACAAACCTGACACAACACACCAAACCTCCCACAAACCTGACACAACACACCAAACCTACCACAAACCTGACACAACACACCAAACCTCCCACAAACCTGACACAACACACTAAACCTCCCACAAACCTGACACAACACACCTAACCTTCAATAAACCTGACACAACACACCAAACCTCCCACAAACCTGACACAACACACTAAACCTCATACAAACCTGACACAACACACCAAACCTCCCACAAACCTGACACAACGCACTAAACCTCCCACAAACCTGACACAACACACCTAACCTTCCATAAACCTGACACAACACACCAAACCTCCCACAAACCTGACACAACACACTAAACCTCATACAAACCTGACACAACACACCAAACCTCCCACAAACCTGACACAACACACCAAACCTACCACAAACCTGACACAAACACACCAAACCTACCACAAACCTGACACAAACACACCAAAACTTCCACAAACCTGACACAAACATTATTTTAACAGGAAGCAACTCCGCTCCTGAGATCTCCTCCACTCCTGAGTGGCCAATATAATTCAGGACCCCTAGGAATGCATCTCAGGGCTGCCCTGGCATTTGCCTGCTTTATTCCTCCAGCTGAGAAGTCTCAACATAGCAGCAGTTGGCCTGTCTCTCCTCTCTCGTCCTGAGTGTGGCCCTGCTTTATTAGCCAGACAAAGTGTGTGTGTGTCTGTGTCTGTCTATGACCATGTGCAAGCCAGCCAAAAAAGTGTTCCACGGCCCCAGCTCCCAAGGTTCCTAGACAGGACAGGGCGGCGGAGGGGAGAGGAAGGGGGGACGGATTTAATGGCTGCACATACAGTAGGGTAATATCCCGAGCAGAGCTTGGCCTGCTCAGTGTAGGCCCACACACAGTGACATGGACCCGTGCTGCTAGCCCTGCTCCCAGGCACACCTACCTAACTACCTACCTACCCACCCACCCACCCACCTACCCACCTACTCACCTACCTACCTACCCACCTACCCACCCACCCACCCACCTACTCACCTACCTACCCACCCACCTACCCACCTACTCACCTACCTACCTACCTATCCACCCACCCACCTACCCACCCACCCCCACCCACCCACCCACCCACCCACCTACCCACCTACCCACCTACTCACCTACCTACCTACCGCTCCAACACTGGATGGCTTTCACTCTGTCTCATACGTCTAACAAGGACGTTGCAATGCTTTCAACTGTAATTCGCTTCAGAGTCAGTCGTAATAGACTAATGCTATGTCATTCATTTCCAGTTGATTTAAAGGCAGTGTTGAGAGAAAGTTCAGAGTTGAGGTAGTGTTATGTAGGCTAGAGCTGTAGTTATGGTGAATAATTTAATTTACTATTCGCTAGATTAGTCCTGTGTTTTGTCATGATTCGGTGGCCCATCATGTCGTGCTGGTAGATTACAGTGTGTTCTGGGTGGTAGACTACAGTGTGTTCTGGGTGGTAGACTACAGTGTGTTCTGGGTGGTAGAATACAGTGTGTTCTGGGTGGTAGACTACAGTATGTTCTGGGTGGTAGACTACAGTGTGTTCTGGGTGGTAGACTACAGTGTGTTCTGGGTGGTAGACTACAGTGTGTTCTGGGTGGTAGACTACAGTATGTTCTGGGTGGTAGACTACAGTGTGTTCTGGGTGGTAGACTACAGTGTGTTCTGGGTGGTAGACTACAGTATGTTCTGGGTGGTAGATTACAGTGTGTTCTGGGTGGTAGTCTACAGTGTGTTCTGGGTGGTAGATTACAGTGTGTTCTGGGTGGTAGACTACAGTGTGTTCTGGGTGGTAGACTACAGTGTGTTCTGGGTGGTAGATTACAGTGTGTTCTGGGTGGTAGACTACAGTGTGTTCTGGGTGGTAGACTACAGTGTGTTCTGGGTGGTAGACTACAGTGTGTTCTGGGTGGTAGACTACAGTGTGTTCTGGGTGGTAGATTACAGTGTGTTCTGTGTGGTAGAATACAGTGTGTTCTGGGTGGTAGAATACAGTGTATTCTGGGTGGTAGTCTACAGTGTGTTCTGGGTGGTAGACTACAGTGTGTTCTGGGTGGTAGACTACAGTGTGTTCTGGGTGGTAGACTACAGTGTGTTCTGGGTGGTAGACTACAGTGTGTTCTGGGTGGTAGAATACAGTGTGTTCTGGGTGGTAGACTACAGTGTGTTCTGGGTGGTAGACTACAGTGTGTTCTGGGTGGTTCTGGGTGGTAGTCTACAGTGTGTTCTGGGTGGTAGTCTACAGTGTGTTCTGGGTGGTAGACTACAGTGTGTTCTGGGTGGTAGAATACAGTGTGTTCTGGGTGGTAGAATACAGTGTGTTCTGGGTGGTAGACTACAGTGTGTTCTGGGTGGTAGACTACAGTGTGTTCTGGGTGGTAGAATACAGTGTGTTCTGGGTGGTAGACTACAGTGTGTTCTGGGTGGTAACCACAGTGTGTTCTGTGTGGTAGACTACAGTGTGTTCTGGGTGGTAGACTACAGTGTGTTCTGGGTGGTAGAATACAGTGTGTTCTGGGTGGTAGACTACAGTATGTTCTGGGTGGTAGATTACAGTGTGTTCTGGGTGGTAGACTACAGTGTGTTCTGGGTGGTAGACTACAGTGTGTTCTGGGTGGTAGACTACAGTATGTTCTGGGTGGTAGACTACAGTATGTTCTGGGTGGTAGACTACAGTATGTTCTGGGTGGTAGATTACAGTGTGTTCTGGGTGGTAGTCTACAGTGTGTTCTGGGTGGTAGATTACAGTGTGTTCTGGGTGGTAGACTACAGTGTGTTCTGGGTGGTAGACTACAGTGTGTTCTGGGTGGTAGATTACAGTGTGTTCTGGGTGGTAGATTACAGTGTGTTCTGGGTGGTAGACTACAGTGTGTTCTGGGTGGTAGACTACAGTGTGTTCTGGGTGGTAGACTACAGTGTGTTCTGGGTGGTAGATTACAGTGTGTTCTGGGTGGTAGATTACAGTGTGTTCTGTGTGGTGGAATACAGTGTGTTCTGGGTGGTAGAATACAGTGTATTCTGGGTGGTAGTCTACAGTGTGTTCTGGGTGGTAGACTACAGTGTGTTCTGGGTGGTAGACTACAGTGTGTTCTGGGTGGTAGACTACAGTGTGTTCTGGGTGGTAGACTACAGTGTGTTCTGGGTGGTAGACTACAGTACATTCTGGGTGGTAGTCTACAGTGTGTTCTGTGTGGTAGACTACAGTGTGTTCTGGGTGGTAGAATACAGTGTGTTCTGGGTGGTAAAATACAGTGTGTTCTGGGTGGTAGACTACAGTGTGTTCTGTGTGTTTCCAGTCAAGGCCACATGCCAACAGTTGCAGATGTGTCAGTGTCTGCTTCATTATCAACATACTGAGCTGTGTGTGTGTGTGTGTCAGAGTCTGAAGAGGCTGTCCCTCTCTCTGTGGTCCAACCCAAACAGCTCCCATCTGGTGACCAACGCCTGACCCGCACTGCGTCCCATACACACACACACACACTGGCCCGTTCCAAGTGATGAGTGAGCATCCCCCCAGACCCCCCTTCAGTCCTCAAAAGCTCCTGTCTCCCGGCCCAGCATTGCAGCCCTCTCCTCCTAGACCTTCCCCATATCCCTCCCCACACCACACATGATTGGTCGATGAAAGGTTGATTGGCGCTCCATCCGTCCACAGCTCTCGTAAAACGGTCAATAAAGCCCCAATCCTGGGCTGGACAGACCTAATAGAAAAACACCTAGGAAAAAGAGAGCAGGCCAGGACGGCCCTCCAGCCCAGAATAAGCATCTCTGCCTGCTACATTAATAACAAGCAACATTGCTCTCTCACTCCCTCTCTTTTGTGTGTATGTCTCTCTCTGTCTCTCTCTCTCTCCTGTCTCTCTCTCTCTCTCTCTCTCTCTCTCTCTCTCTCCCCTGTCTCTATCTCTCCTGTCTCTCTCTCTATCTCTCCTGTCTCTCTCTCTCTCTCTCTCCCCTGTCTCTATCTCTCCTGTCTCTCTCTCTCTCTCCTGTCTCTCTCTCTCTCTCACGCCCTCCTGTCTATCTCTCTCTCTCGTGCTCTCTCTCTCTCTCGCGCGCGCGCTCTCTCTCTCTCTCTCGCGCCCTCCTGTCTCTCTTTCTCTCTCTCAACCAATGGCTTGTCTCATGTTTGGTTAACCTAACCCCCGTCCGTGTCCCCAGTTTAGTGGTTGCTTCAGTCCAGATTCTGGGGAGATGGAGCATGCTGTGAGGTGTGTCCTTAGAAACCACTGGGGTTAGTTGTAGGGGATTCTGGGTGTTTGCTAGTGTGCACCAATATGTGTGTGTGTGTTGAAATCGAGTCTGGGAAGTATTATAGCAATCTCTGCTGTGTGTGCATTACACAGGGGCTTCTTGGTATGTGTGTGTGTGTGTGTGTGTGTGTGTGTGTGTGTGTGTGTGTGTGTGTGTGTGTGTGTGTGTGTGTGTGTGTGTGTGTGTGTGTGTGTGTGTGTGTGTGTGTGTGTGTGTGTGTGTGTGTGTGTGAAAGAGCAGAGGCGTGGGGACCGATGGCAATAGAAGAGAAGTGACACATGCATCACAGGGTTGTGACATTCCGGGGTCGGGACACGGGTCACACTGGCTGACCAGAGCACAGAGTCATCTCTTTTAGTCTGGGTGTGTGTGTTTGTCCTTATGCATTTTAGCTGCATATTTGTGTGATTGTGTATTTGTAGTAAACATGTACAGTGTTTGAGTTTATTTTATTTTTACAGGGACAGTGCACCTTAATCAATGTTTCAGTAAAAGTGCTGGTTTTAGACCAGCCGGCTAATTTTCAACAGCAGTCCCTGGGCAGGTTATTAAAAACAATTACAATATAGACAATCATTGAGCAGTGAGCACATGCAGAGCAACATAGAACAAACAAGACGTAGTATACAGTGTGTGTGTGTGTGTTTGTGTGTGTGTGTGTGTGTGTGTGTGTGTGTCTGTGTTTCCATGGAAACCTGTATACTGTTTGTATATATAAACCATGTGAGGTCACAACCAGCGACCGTCCCTCTCTAGGAAGCAGAAAACAGAATCGGCCCCTGTGCAAACCCTCTGCGTGTGTGTTCCCTCTTTCTCTCTTCTCCTCCTCTCTCTCCCTCTTTCTTTCTTCTCCTCCTCTCTCTCCCTCCTCCTCTCTCTCCCTCTTTCTCTCTGTCCCTCCCCTCTCTCCCTCTTTCTCTCTTCTCCTCCTCTCTCTCCCTCTTTCTCTCTTCTCCTCCTCTCTCTCCCTCTTTCTTTCTTCTCCTCCTCTCTCTCCCTCTTTCTTTCTTCTCCTCCTCTCTCTCCCTCTTTCTTCTCCTCCTCTCTCTCCCTCTTTCTCTTCTCCTCCTCTCTCCCTCTTTCTCTCTTCTCCTCCTCTCTCTCCCTCTTTCTTTCTTCTCCTCCTCTCTCTCCCTCTTTCTTTCTTCTCCTCCTCTCTCTCCCTCTTTCTCTTCTTCTCCTCCTCTCTCTCCCTCTTTCTTTCTTCTCCTCCTCTCTCTCCCTCCTCCTCTCTCTCTCTTTCTCTCCTCCCCTCTCTCCCTCTCCTTCTCTCTCCTCTTTCTCTCTCTCCCTCTTCTTCTCTCCTTCTTTCTTTCTCCTCCTCTCTCTCCCTCTTTCTCTCTCCTCCTCTCTCTCCCTCTCTCCTCCTCTCTCTCTCTCCTCCTCTCTTCCTTCTCTCCTCTCTCTCCCTCTTTCTTTCTTCTCCTCCTCTCTCTCCCTCTTTCTTTCTCTCTCCTCCTCTCTCTCTCTCTCTCTCCTCTCTTTCTTTCTTTCTTCTCCTCCTCTCTCTCCCTTTCTTTCTTCTCTCCTCTCTCTCCCTCTTTCTCTCTTCTCCTCCTCCTCTCTCTCCCTCTTTCTTTCTTCTCCTCCTCTCTCTCCCTCTTTCTTTCTTCTCCTCCTCTCTCTCCTCTCTTTCTCTCTTCTCCTCCTCTCTCCCTCTTTCTCTTCTCCTCCTCTCTCCCTCTCTCTTCTCCTCTCTCCTCCTCTCTCCTCTCTCTCCTCTTTCTTTCTCCTCCCTCTCTCTCCTCTCTCCCTCTTTCTCTCTCCTCCTCTCTCTCCCTCTTTCTTTCTTCTCCTCTCTCTCCCCTCTTTCTTTCTTCTCCTCCTCTCTCTCTCCCTCTTTCTTTCTTCTCCTACTCTCTCTCCCTCTTTCTCCTCCTCTCTCTCTTTCTTTCTTCTCCTCTCTCCTCTTTCTTTCTTCTCCTACTCTCTCCCTCTTTCTTCTCCTCCTCTCTCTCTCCCTCTTTCTTTCTTCTCCTCCTCTCTCTCCCTCTTTCTTTCTTCTCCTCTCTCTCTCCCTCTTTCTTTCTTCCTCTTCTCCCTCTTTCTTCTCCCTCCTCTCTCCCTCTTTCTTTCTCTTTCTTCCCTCTTCTCTCTCCTCCTCTCTCTCCCTCTTTCTTTCTTCTCCTACTCTCTCTCCCTCTTTCTCTCTTCTCCTCCTCTCGCTCCCTCTTTCTTTCTTCTCCTCCTCTCTCTCCCTCTTTCTCTCTGTCCCTCCCCTCTCTTCCTGGGGAGCGAGGGGAGAGCAGGGAGCTGGGTCCTTAGCATGGCCCTAATGGAGGGATGATGTAGCCTACTGTGACTAGTGCATTCCTTTCAGGTTAAAGTCAGGAAGGAAATGATTCCAGCCTCAGCCTGGCATGAATGTTTCATTACCACTGCTACAGGACAGTTAGGGGTTCTGCTATTCTCCTCCTCCCTACAAAGCCTCCCTAGAGAGAGGGGGTTGATGGAGAGCGATAGAGAGAGAGAGATGGGAGAGAGTGAGAGACTGTGAGAGGAAGGGACAGAGGACAGTGTTGGGGAATTTTAAAAAATCACCAAACAAGAGATAGTGGAGGAGCGGAGCGAGGGAGGGGTGGAGGAGGGGAGGGGTGGAGGAAGGGGCAGCGAGCGGGTCCCTTGCCTGAGGCTGATGCGGTGTGACAGTCACTTAGAAAGATTTCACTTCCCTAAACTGTGAGTCACAGGACAAACACCATAAGATGGAGCTGAAGGAAATATGACAGGACAAATGTAGAAAGAGCCAGAGAGAGAGGGGAGGGGAGAGAGCCTGAGGGGAGAGAGGGGGGAGAGAGAGGAGATAGAGACTGAGGGGAGAGAGAGACCGGAGGAGGAGGTTGAGGAGGTTGAGGAGGAGGAGGAGGAGGAGGAGGAGGAATGTACCACAGAGAAGTCTGGGCTGCCTCCTGTGTCCTTAGTCTGTGTGTGTTTATATGTGTGTGTGTGTGTCGTTCAAATCTTTGCCAAGTATATCAGTGTGTGTGTCAGTGTGTGTGTATGTATCAGTGTGTGTGTGTATCAATGTGTGTGTGTATATAAGTGTGTGTGTGTGTATCAGTG